>NC_058419.1:17884747-17981050 GCF_002201575.2 Neomonachus schauinslandi
AAAAGGGGCGCCTGGGTGGCTCCGTCGTTAAGCGTCTGCCTTCGGCTCAGGTCATGATCCCAGGGTCCTGGGATCGAGCCCCGCATTGGGCTCCCCGCTCCGCGGGAAGCCTGCTTCTCCCTCTCCTACTCCCCCTGCTTGTGTTCCCTCTCTTGCTGTCTCTCTCTGTCAAATAAATAAAATCTTTAAAAAAAATAACCAGAATGAAAACCACTCTGGTTCCTGTGGGATTTCCAGGTGGGCGCAGGGGCTGGAACCTTCCTGTGTACAATGCGTTTGGGGGCCCCCAGCAGGTGGCTGTCTAACCGTGCGCTCAGCCTCAGGCACCCATCAGATAAGGAAGCGGGAAAGAGATCTTCCCCACCCCAGCTCAGTCCTGTGTTTTAAGCTTCCCCACATGGAAATCACTTACCTGAAATGAAGGCAAGAGATTCTGGATGAAATTATCTTACTCTCATTATTGGTCCCTACGTTTGGGAGAAACTTTAATTTTCCGGCTCTCATGGAACAGGCTGCAGATAGAAGATCTCTCACTGAATGCTTCTGAAATGAAAGAAGAGGCTAGAATATCACTTCCATTAGACTCTGCTCTTTCTTACCCTTTGATTCTTTCCCCTCTAGCCCCACAGCTACTACCCTGGTGTCAGGGCTGGGCTAGGGTGAGGCCAGGGAGGTGCTTGGCTCTGCTGCAAAATTTAAGGGGATGCCCAAACCCTCACATTTTTAAAAGATTTATTTTTAAGTCATTTCTACACCCAATGTGGGGCTCGAAACTCCAACCCCGAGCTCAAGAGTCACATGCTCCACCTACTGAGCCAGCCACGCACCCCAAACCCTCACATTTTTAATGCAGTATTTTAAATATCCAAATGAATGCAAAAAATCTATAATGAACAAATATCAGAAATTTAAGTACAAAATCTGACAGTGCCGTTCCAAGCCATGTTGGAGCCTGAGGCAAAAAAAAAAAAGTGTGTCCCTATATACATGTTTTTATGTATTTTTTTTGACTATTATAAAAGTTTATTTAACAAAAAAGTTCAATATGAAAATGCACACGACCGGATTTTTATATTGTAGTAAAACAGGTACTATGGAGGGGATATGTGGAAACAGTTGATGTCTTCTGATGAACACACCCATTGTTTATACTCACTCCAAGGCTTCTAACATGATGATACTATTTCCTCGTATTACCACCATTCCAGTATTGTTCTGTTGCCCACCAGTCGCCATCTCCACACATTCATCTATCACAAGATGCATAAACAGATCGAACCCCCGCAATATTCCCTGGACATGTCTGCCACCATTTAATTTCAATGATAATTTCTTGTCCATAAAGTTTTTCAACTCAGGAGGGTGAGCTTTGCTCATGGTGTCTACTCGGCGAGCTCAAAGATCTGTTTTTATGTATTTTTAAAGGTGTTTTTTCCCCAGAAGTAGATTTAGAAATTATCGTTGATGTGTTTGTTTTAAATCCAAAAACTTAAATTAAATTAAAACCTTGGGCGCCTGGCTGGCTCGGTCGGAAGAGCACACAACTCTTGATCTTGGGGTCGTGAGTTCGAGCCCCACATTGGGCATAGAGATTGTTCAAATAAATAAAATCCAAAAGAGTAAAATTATAATTAATAAATCCTGTTTGGGGCATAAATAAAATACTGAAGCCCAAAATAATGGTGGGAGTTTGAATATACCTACTTTTACATTTTTCAGTGTTTTTTTTTTCCAACTACTTTAGTTTCCATTTGGTGAGATAATTTTTCTGTTTTCCTTGCCTTGCCAAATTCATCCCAGCAGACCAGCACACATTTGTTTTAGAGAGAGAGCGTGAGGGGGGAGGGGCAGAGGGAGAAAGAGAAAATCCCAGGCAGATTCCCCGCTGAGCGTGGAGCCACGATGCGGGGCTCGATCCTACCACCCTGAGATCATGACCCGAGCTGAAATCAAGAGCTGGATGCTCCACTGACTGAGCCACCCAGGTGCCCCAAACCAGCAAACATTTATTAATTCCTACCTGTCCAGCACTGGGCTGGATCGTGGGGATGATACAAATACGAATAATGTAGAGCCGTTGCCTTGCAGGAGCTCGTGGTCTTCTAGAGAGTTCAGACCCCGCACCCCGGGGCTCCAGAAGAGGGAGAGGCTGCAGTAGGTTCTGCAGCTAGAGAAGACTACTTGGAAGAGTGGCAGTTTAGCTGGAAGCAGAATGTGTCAGAGCCTAGAGTCTGCAAGAGGGGGTGTGGACAGAGGGAACTGGAAGGAGATGAGACAGGAAGCGGAGGGGAGCCCAGAAAGAGACAATCTTGAAAGAGTAGTTGAGGAGGGACTCTCGAGTCAGACAGCTCTGGGTTCGACTCTGGGCGCCACCATTTCCTCATTTTGCTTCCTTGTCAAGTGGGGGTGTGCTGGATATCCTCTGCATGCCCCCCCACCCCCGCTTCTCTATCCTGCTCTGCTACCAGGATGCAGATCTTAATGGACTGCGTCAGCGGGCTCCTCTCCCCTCTGGCCTCCGGTCGGATTGGGCCAAGGGAGGCACTAGCTGGAGGCTGGGCATCAGGAGAGTGGGGGCAGTGTGCTTCCTCACCTGGCTTCCTCCTTGCTTCGTGGGTGCAGGCCGTCTGCATCCCTCTCCCCACAGCCACCCACGGCTTTTTCAGGGCACACCCCCCGTCTTTTGCACCCCCAGCCTGGGGTGGTGAGGGCGCCCGGCTCATGCTAGCACCCTTGTGCTTCCACAGGCTTTGTCAGTTTCCCTAACTCTGTCCACACTGTTACAAGTAGTCTCTTCATTAAAGTCCCCTTATTTACCTGTTTGGAAGGTGCCATCTCTTTTCTTCTGGCATGTGGCACGCAGTAAGTGCTCATTAAACGTTTACCCTTATACTACACCGCCGAAATGAAAGCTTCTACAGTGAAGTCTCCTGCTAGAAGGCTCCGTCCTTTGCAAAGGTCCGCCTCGGGGGCCCTGCGTTAGCCTAGGTGTCAGCAAAATAGAACAAAGGATTCTCCATTCGAAGTCAGAAGCCGTGCCAGGGTAAACGTCACAATTCGCTTTCCCAACAGCCTGGCTCAGTGATGCCAGCCAGATAATTATTCCAGGCAATTTCTCCTGCCATTGTTCCCTTGGACTGGGTCCATCACTTTGTCACCTGGTGCAGAGGCCTCAGTGAGCGGTGTATCAACATGCATTTCAAGCAGCTGTGTTTCCGTTTTTGTTTCTGTCTTTGGATCAGTGCAGGTCAGCCCTTCACTGCACTCACAGTCTATGAAATAAAGACCTCGTCGGAGGCCCCCTGGCCCTCCCCACTCCCTCCCATGTGTGGGTGCAGCAACGTCGGGATCTCAACCGTGGCACCGTCGGGCTCTGTGTCAGGGACCTCCCTGGATGGACTTGTGTGTTGTGTTGATCAGTCAATGCAGAGGAGTTTTATTTCTGAGAACGTTGTTGCACCAAGCCATAATCTGTGGCCTTGGTAGAGATATCACTCTGGCCTCCATTTTCCTCCTGAAGCTGCCAGAAATCCCAATCCTGTCCCCCTCCCTTCATTGTTGATGTCATCATTGAAGACGCTGTTCCGAGAATGGTCCCTCTGATCTATCCTGTAAGTTTACAAAAGCTACAAACAGTGTTCTGAGATGATGTACATCAATTCCTCTGGGCGGGGGGGTTATGGTTGTAACCATATGAAGCGTTGTGCTTAACACCTACTGCGCATCGATGCTGGGAGACTCCTGGTTTATTATCGGCGTGTCTGTCTTAGTGGTTTCTCATTAAAGCAGAGCTCAGTGTTGCTGCTCTGTCACCGCAGGATGTGGCCTCCGGGTCGCTCTGGTGGGTGTCCCCAGCTCTCTGGTAGGGCCTCCATTTCCCTCTCCGGAGACAAAGCCAAGGCCTTGGGACTCAGGCCTGACGCTTCTGTAACAATTTCAATTCTTCCTTAGGTCCCTTTGAAAAAACGGCTATACCCACACACGTGACTGGGAGTGCAGGCTTATGAAAAGTAAACAGGCCCCCTTCGTTCTGGGGGTGGGGGGGAGTGCTGTTCAAATAGAATGCACACAGCTCGAGAGTGTCCAGCGCATCTACACGTTCATTAACATTCCACTTCAGCCCATCCCCGTCTCAGCATTGTGTTTCTAGGCAAGTCCCTTTGTTTGCTGTGTCACTATGTCATCCTTCCACTGTTTGCTCCCTTTCTGGAATTGATGGACTTGGATTTCAATACGTGCTTCACTGCTACACGGGTTTGGAACCACAGCAGGATTATTTTTACCCCATTCTTTCATCCATTCATTCAGCTCCACGCCCAGCGTGGAGCCCAATGCTGGACCTGAACTCATGACCTTGAGATCAAGACCTGAGCTGAAATCAAGAGTCCGACGCTTAACCGATGGAGCCACCCAGGCACCCCCCCCGCCCCATTTATTTTTATTGTGAGCTTGAACCACTCTACTAAAAAATAAAAATAAAAAGACTCAGAACCGGATGCACATTCAATTCTATCTGTGTCACTCCAAGTTCACTTATGACCTGGGCTGATGCACGGACTGGGTTCCTGAAGCTCTGTAGTCAATGTGTACACACTGTTTCACTTAATGTTATTGTGTACACACATCATAGATAACAGAGCCCACATACTTGTCATCTCGAATGGCTGGAGAGAATTCTGCCACGGAAGCTCAGCACTTTAGAAGACATCAGATTTGCATCTTTCTCCACTTGTGGGTGGCACTTCAAAGTGTACGAGCTGTAGAGAGAGTTCTGCTTCTCTCTGGCCACGAGTCAATAACAAGACACAATATGAATTAAGTCACATCGGAAACAAAACTCGGCAAGTTGAATTTAATTAGTATATATTGTTACAGGGCAGTCTAGTCTCTCCTGGGTAAGGGCCTGATGTTGCCAGGCTCCAGTTATCATTTACTCAGCCGAGTGCAGAAGGTGTGATTCGAAACAAACCTGAGCTGTTTTGAAATGTGGTTCTAAGGGAGCTTGACTTTCATTTACCTTTGAGACGCCCACCTTCTGCTGGGTGCGTTGGCTTGGATCCTTTTCATTTGCACCACAGGGAACTGGATCGCCATTGTTTTCCCTCCAAGCGTTCGTGTCTTTCTAATTTCCTGGTTCCTGTGGTCTGACAAAGCCTCACTGACCGTAAGCGCTGTGAGATGGACGTGTTACAAGCTGGCGAAATACTAGGTTCATTTCCCTCCCAGCAAGGGGTAAGTATACAGTCTCTTGCTGAGGGTGGACGAGTCCCCTGGATATGATCATTTAAGGCCATTCAGTGCCTTTTGACTTATCTACCTGTTTCAGCCCAATTCAACCTTGGGATAGCACACTTTGTATCTGTGGCAGATTCCAGTGCAGCACTAACATCTCTACCTTCTTGAAATAGCCAGGAGAAAGACTACCATTTGCACGGCAAATCGGGTGGATGAGAGAGGCCATTGACGGGTTTGTTCAGAAGAAACCGCTCGGTGGCTACGGGCTGCATTGTGTCCACAGTGATTGAGCACCTCACCTCAGAGCAGTGGCCCCAAAGGGTGCTCGGCCCCACAGTTGTCCGAAGCAACTGTCTTTTTAAGTAAGCACTACGCCCAACGTGGCGCTTCCACTCGTGACCCTGAGATCAAGAGCCGCGCGCTCTACCGACTGAGCCGCCCAGGCGCCCCGTGATGGCCTCTCCTAACAACTGGTTTACACTTACAAATCCCCTAGCTAGAGGCAGAAATGTGTTCCATGGGCAGATTACAGAATTAAGTGAAGTAGCCTACTGTGAAAACCAAGCCATGACCTTGGCCTCCTTTTAAACTCTGGTCTAAGCAGCTGAACTTACTAGTCACTGCTTATGAGCCATCCTTGCTACTGGAAAAACAATTCATGCACGTTTGCAGCTGATAACGGGATGTAATAACCCAATACAGTGGGTGGCCCAGGAAATCAATCTTTGCAAGTCTGAAAGAGGCAGTAACTAATGTGGTAGTCCTTTGCTTTTTTAGGGAGCTCTGTTTAGCATGGCTAGGAACCTTGCGCTAATAAGGTTTCACCCTTTATTTGCTTACTGAACTATGAATTCATTTGTTCAATGATTCATTCATTTGTTCATTCATTTACCAAATATTTATTAAGCACCTTATGTGTCCCAGGCATTGCACTAGGTTTAGAGGCTACAGAGGTAAATAAGGCAGTTTCTATTCTGGAGGGCCTCACGTGTTAATTACTACTACTACTACTAATTATATTACAATTGTTTTATTACTATTGCTATTATTATTGGATTATAGTGTGATAAATGCTAAACCAAGGCATATACACGTACTATGGGATCACAGATGAAGTAACTACTCTTGGGGCAGGAGGTGGTGAGGAAGGATGTCACAGACTTGGTGTTGAAGACTGTGTAGGAGTTCACTAAACAAAGAAAGTCAAGGATTCATTGGGTTATTGAGATCAGATAATTTTTCACTTTAATGCAACCAGAGAAGAAAGTTTTTCTTCTACTAAGAAAACAGGTTCATATTTTTTCTAATTTCATTTGTACCCATGTTCATTTACTCCTTCATTCATTCAATATATTTAAAATTTTTTCCAGTTTATTTATTTATTTATCCATAATCGACCATAACATGGTATTAGTTTAAGGTGTATGACATAATGATTTGATATATGTATATATTTGATAAATTGGATATATTCCAAAATGATTGCCACAATAAGTTTAGTTACCATCCATCACCTTATATAGTGACAAGGTTTTTTTCCTTATGATAAGAGCTTTTAAGATCTACTGTCTTAGCAACTTCCAAATATATAATATGGTATTGCTAACTCCAGTCATCATGCTGTATGTTACATCTCTAGAACTTATTTATTTTACAACTGCAAGTTTGTACCTATTGACCACCTCCATCCAATTCCCCCACCCCCGACCCCCTGCCTCTGGCAACCACCAATCTGATCTTTGTTTCTGTAAGATTGGGTTTTTTTCCCCCCGGATTCCACATATAAGTGAGACCATACAGTATTTTTCTTTCTCTGTCTGACTTATTTCACTTAGCATAAAGCCCTCACGGTCTACATTGTCACAAATGGCAGGATTTCCTTCATTTTCATGGCTTAATAGTATCCCATTGTGTGTGTGTGTGCACATGCATGCACACACACTACGTTTTCTTTATCCATTCATCCAATGATGGACACCTAGGTTGTTGCCATGTGTTGGCTGTTGTGAATGATACGGCAAAGCAGATGGAGCACTTACGATTCACTGAGTATGTACTAGGGGCTATGGCCCTATTCTAGGTACTGAGGAAACAGCTCTAAAAAATTCAGACAGAAATTCCTGCCCTCTTAGAGCTTACCTTCTATTAGGTAAGGAGACAGACAACAAAGAAATGAACAAAAACATCATATATATATATATATATATATATATATATATATATATAAGAAGAAGAAGGTAATAAGTTAAAAGTTCTCTGAATAAAGTAGGAAAGACATACAGGGAGTGGGTCACTCACACCTGATGATGGTGGTAAAGGAAGGCCTTGCTGAGAAGGTAACATTTGAGGAAAGAGGCAGGAAATGAGATCAGAGAGGTAGCAGGAGGTCAGGCCGCGTAGAACCTTGTCAAATCTAGTAAGGTATCTGGCTTTTACACAGAGACGAGAAGCCCTTGGAAGCAATAAAATCATGGATGCTGGTTGAAAATTTGGCTCTCAGATTTTCCGGAAACTCCTGCAAGGAAACAAGCATGAATATTTTCCGATGAGGGGCGCCTGGGGGGTGCAGTCGGTTGAGTGTCCGACTCCTGGTTTTGGCTCAGGTCATGATCTCAGGGTCCTGAGATCAAGCCCCGCGTGGGGCTTTGTGCTCAGCAGGGAGTCTGCTTTTCCCTCTCCCTCTGCTCCTCATCCCTACTCCCTCTCTCTCTCTCATAAATAAATAAAATCTTAAAAAACATATTTTCCAGTGTAAACAATAAAGTATATTTTTAAAAGCTTTTTTTTTTGCAATGAGTTAAAAACTTCCTTAAAAAACTTTTCATAGGGCCGCCTGGGTGGCTCAGATGGTTAAGCGTCTGCCTTCAGCTCAGGTCCTGAGCCCAGAGTCCTGGGATCGAGCCCCGCATCGGGCTCCTTGCTTGGCGGGGAGCCTCTTTCTCCCTCTCCCTCTGCCTGCTGTTCTCCCTGCTTGTGCTCTCTCTCTATCAAATAAATACATAAAATCTTAAAAAAAAAACTTTTCATAACGTTAAAAAATAAAGTTTTCATTAAAGTCATGATTTTAGACTATTTCGTGCCAGAACTCAGTGTTTCCCTTGATTATGGCTCCTGATTCTACTGCTCTGTCTGCCCCCTTCACCCCGCATTTAGAAAGTGCCGAGATTACAGATGGCTGACAGGAGTGTGAGGTGCCTCACAGGAACATCACCCCCAAGGAAGGGGCACAGACAGCACAAATGGGGTGACTTGGCAGGGAGTGGGTGTTTGGGGGTCTTGATAGAGAAAAACGCTTGCAGAAGAATCCTTGAAGCTCCTTCTGAACCTCTGGGAAATACCCGTGACGAGACTTCTAAATACATAGACCTATGTATTTAAAGTTGGACAATGACAAGAGCCTATCCTTGAAGACTGTTACTGCTCAACATTGAATAACACTAACCTAGATTTCAGCCTGCTTTTTTTCCAACAAACAAAGAAAATGAAATGTAGTTCAAACATTCACATTTGGCCCTCCCTAAAGACACTAGAGATATTCCAGAACGGGCAGCTCTCTTCTGGGTATTTCTCTGAGTGGCCACTGAGTGGCAGTCCAGGGAAAATTATTACAAGCACAACCTGGCTGGATACATATTTATTAAACGGAAACTAACATGATGCTGAGGGTGGAAATTTTTTCTGCCCCTGGACTCTTCCGCTCTCTGAGTCCTGCTGTGGACCCGCCGGAGGCAAAGGCAGGGTCATTTGTCAGTGGCCTGCCATTAGCGAAGGCCACACATCTTTCATGGCCCCTCTGGGGATGGGGTGAGGGTATCAGAAGCAGGTATGTGTTTATGTATATATGTGTAGGTCACGAACATTAATCTGCCAGTGCCGTTCAAATGGCACCTAGAGAGTTGCTCGTTTAGCTGCATAATGTGCTCTTTAAATAGAACTAAACCAATTTGGGAATGCAGCCCTATGCAGCAATTTGGTCAGGTGGTAGTGGGAGAGAGGGGAAAGGAATAATGCTGGCAGCATTTAAGAGTTGAGATGGAAATGGCAGGGAGGGGGCCAAAATGGAAGCTCTTGAAATGGACTATTGTTTACTTCTAGAAGTCCAAGCTATTTCTCGTTCCATTAGCTGGCCCCTGCTATCCTATTAAAATTGCCATGTCTTAGCGCTCCATCTCTGAATGCCACTCAAACCCCAGCATTTTGTGAGGTTCAATCCTTGGCTCTTTGCTTTTCTTCTATAGTCTTTCTCTGGGAGCTCTTGTGCGCTATTATAAGGAGGACTCCCATTTCCAGCCCCAGTCCACCCCTAGAAGACACCTCAACTGGATGCCCCACAAATACCTCAACTAATATTAGCCCTGTTATGGGTGGATTTGTGTCCTCTTTAAATGTATATGTTGAAGT
Organism: Neomonachus schauinslandi; assembly: GCF_002201575.2. Classification (NCBI taxonomy): domain Eukaryota; kingdom Metazoa; phylum Chordata; class Mammalia; order Carnivora; family Phocidae; genus Neomonachus; species Neomonachus schauinslandi. The sequence goes on from NC_058419.1 coordinate 17,894,384, forward strand.
CCTAACTCCCAGCACCCCATAATGTGACTGTATTTGGAGATACGGTCTTTACAGAGGTAATTAGGTAAATTGAGGTCATTAGGATGGGCCCTAATCCAATACAGCTGGTGTCCTATAAGGACAAGCAGATTAGGACACAGACGTGCACAGAGGAAAGACCATGTGAAGACTGAGGGAGAAGATGGCCATTGACGGGCTGAGGAGAGAGGCCTCAGAAGAAACTAACCCCAGTGACACCTCAATCTCAGCCTTTTGCTTTCAGAACTGTGAGAAAATAAATTTCTGTTGTTTAAGCCACCCAGTCTGAGGCACTTCGTTATGGCGGCCCCAGCAAACAGATACAAGCCCCAAACACAACTCAGTTTCCCTACTTCTTAGTTGACGACACTTTACTCGGCCCGAGCAGAGTCATCTTAGTGTCCTCCCTCTCTTTTTCCTCTCCCTTCAAACCCCTTGCTATCCCCATATAATGGAACCCAAAGCTCTATTTATTCAGTCACTGAAACATCTCCCGAATCCATCTTCTCCATCCAGACCTCGCTTCCATTGTCTTAATTCAACCCACCTCATCATCCATCTGAACTGTGCAATGAATGGCTTCTTAAAGTATATTTTGGCTTTTCATCTCTCCCTTCCTCCATATACCCTTCACTCTATCACCATTTGGCCCTTTAGATGGGAGAAACGATAGCGTTGATGGTCTACTGACGGCAATAATGCAGTGGAGAAGGAGAGATGATGAGTCAGGTGAAATGGGAAGGGGTCTAGTATGCAAGTATGCTAGGGGCGTCTGGGTGGCTCAGGTCGTTGAGCGGCCAACTCTTGGTTTCAGCTCCGCTCATGATCTCTTGGTCATGGGATCGAGCCCCACATCCAGCTCCACACTTAGTGCAGAGTCTGTTTCAGATTCTCTCTCCCTCTCCCTCCCGCTCATTTCTCTCTCTCTCTCAAAATACATAAATAAAATCTTTTAAAAAAACCAGTATGCTAGCACACAGGAGCAGTCTTCCATAAGAACACACACAGCTCATCTGCAGGAACAGAAAAGAAAGTAGAGAACATGGTACAGGTGTAGATAATGTGGTAGATTTGGTGGTGGGAGTGTAGAAGGTCTCTTCTGACCGCTGTTTTTTTTCTCCGTGGGAGAAGAAGCATGTTCGTCAATCAATCACCTGACAGTGAGAATAGTAAGGATAAGCAGTAAGCTTGAGAAAATTAGAGAAGTTATGAAATCATCGAGGCACATGGGAGAGAACTGGCCTGGGGAAGGAAGGAAGTAAGGAATAGTACATTTCAAGAGCTTCCATTTTGGCCCCCTCCCTGCCATTTCCATCTCAACTCTTAAATGCTGCCAGCATTATTCCTTTCCCCTCTCTCCCACTACCACCCGACCAAATTGCTGCCCAGATGCTGGGCAGTGCTGGACGTTTGTGGTCTTGGAGGTAAAGTGGGAGCAGTCAGCAGAACTTGGTGCTTTTCTCTAGCTAGAGCGGGCTGCACAGAGGCAGGTCCAGTGCTGTTGGAGAGTTAGATCTCACCAGGTTGGGGGTTTGCCAGGTGAGAATAACAGGAATATGGAGGCCAGGAGATTGAAGAGGATGACCATAATGATGGACTGAAGAATTTATTTTTTTTAAGATTTTATTTATTTATTTATTTATTTATTTATTTATTTATTCGTGAGAGACAGAGAGAGAGAGAGAGAGAGGCAGAGGCAGAGGGAGAAGCAGGCTCCCCGCTGAGCAGGGAGCCCAACGCAGGGCTCGATCCCAGGATCCCGGGATCATGACCTGAGCTGAAGGCAGACGCTTAACCATCTGAGCCACCCAGGTGCCCCGGACTAGAGAATTTAATGCCAGGAAGGAAGTGAAGCTTTGAGGGGCCGAGGATCAGTGAACAGATGGTACGATCAGCAGACTTTAGGACACTGCGGTTGAGGGAGTTCCGGTTCAAAGACAAGGGAGCTGGAGGGTTAGGAGATGGTCCCCTGAGTGGGGAGCTTAAAAATGAGTTTGGGGTCAGTAGTGGCAGTGAGATTCTGGGGAGAGAGGTCAAGGCGGCTCGGAGACAAGATCATTGGTGGAGAGGAGTTCAAGGAGTGAGAGGCCAGAGTGGAGGAAGGATCATCTATATGTATATTAAAACCACTAAGAATGATGACTAGTATAGAGTTTTAGAGAGATTATGGTCCCAGAGCTAAAACTGACATCAGAAACTTGTAGTTTGGGCCCTTTGGAAATGACAATTCTCAACCAATACCAAGCAAAGCCATCTACAATTTCTGACACTGTTGCTTCCAATATCTGTCACATCCCTCATTCTCACCACCTCTTGACTAAAGCCGAGACCTATCGGCTTTACTGCTCTGATACACAAAGCTTGGCTAACATGTCTCTAATTCCCAAAGCAACTACCTTCACCAGAATAGGAATTTTTATTCTAAAATTTCGCGAAGCATTAATCCAGCTTTCTAAAAACATTTAAATGTTTTCTTTTTTTTTCTTTTCTTTTAAGATTTTATTTACTTGAGAGAGAGAGAGAGAGAGAATGAGCAGGGAGGAGGGGCAGAGGGAGAGGGAGAAGCAGACTCTCCGCGGAGCAGGGTTCCTGACGTGGGCTCCATTCCAGGACCCCCAGATCCTGACCTGAGCCGGAGGCAGACACTTAACCCATTGAGCCACCCAGGTGCCCCTAAATGTTTTCAAATATAATGTGCCTTGGGCATTCACAGGCTTAACTTTCGAGATCTCTATGTTTAGGGGAAATCCAGGATGTCCACACCATGTCGTGATTTCCTGAGGTACAAGTCTGAACTTCATTCCCTACCGGGCTGAGGTGCAGAATAAGACAATGGGTGACCAACATGTGTTAAGTCGAGCCAACCGCCCAGATTCCCCAGCTCAGAACAGGAACGCCGATGAAGTCAAAACAATTTTGCTCCTGTCCACCCCTACCGCACACCGTGTAAAATAAAGGCCCTGAAAAGAAAGCCTACTGCTGGCGCTGGCAATGAAAGTGAGCAGAAATGAAGGGAATCTAAGAAGGCGGTGATTCTTTTGCAGAACACAGAGGCTTTGTGAGGCAAATCACATATCACAGTGATATTTCAGAATTTCAAGGACCTTCTGTACAGCTGTACAGAAGAAAGACAAATCTGCATATTCTTTCTCCAGCACTTCCGCTTCGGAATAGGCAAAACATGTCCTCATAGCTATACCTCCCCAACACTACCCACCCCCAACACTTGCACTCTTTGCAAATCAAGTACAATAACAAACATTTGCTTTGTGTAAGAAAAATTAAAACCACAACCAGTTGGCTCTTCCTCTACCTGTAACAGTAGGTTTCCCTCTTACAGAGATTAGGATAAAACTAGAAATTTTGGTGTCTTAGTCAAGCTTGTTAAAATAGGATTCTCCCTGTACAGGCAAATGTCACAAAGGCCAGAGAAAGATTTAGGTCAAATGGACGAGGACTTTAATTATCAACCGTGCACGTTTTCAGCTCCTAGAGCCTTCTGTGAAACCCCAGGCTGCTTGCCCCAGGTAACTACTCTATTATTGAAGCGAGTTGGAGATGATTCCTCAGGGAGAAATTATAATTGGAAGTGTCGTTTATCTTAAACTTCTATCCTAAAAGACAAGATCCTGGGCACAAAGCCAAGAACCCCATATATTTAGAATATTTTTAAAACCCTTGAACAAGGAAGCATGCTTCAGTGCAAGTTTAATGTTCAGGGTTCTCTTGAGACATTTTTAAAAGGAGGGCAAATAATAGATACTTAAGTTTATTTTAATGATATCTTTGTGGAAGTCCCTAAGGTCCCTTCCAGCCCTAAGATCCTGTGATTCTAGGTCTGACGAAACTATTTTAAAGGACTCACTGAAGGGATAACCACAAATAACCTACCCTGGGGAGATTTCTAATGAGCAATTGATCTGCATTGTAAGAAGTGCGAGACCACATCTTGATCTACTTTGGTATCCACCACAGGGTCTATCAGGAACTTAGACCTATAGAATTTTATCCACGAAATCTTCTTGTTGACAGATGACTTAAGAACAATGAAGTTGGAGAGGGCACTGCATTATTTTTTTGTGAGAGGTCATAATGATGAATTATAGGGTCATAGATTTCAGAGCTTGATGAGACCATTGGGATCATGTAATTCAGTGTTTTCAATTTGTAAAGCCCTGGAAACTTTTCTTCTAACAGAATACATTAGTTTGTTTGCAGTAGGGATGGGGATCCTGGAGACCTGGACCTCTGCAAAACACAATTTAAAAAGATACTGATCTAGTCCAAAACTCTCAAGACATTAGGTAGCCAAGGCTATAGAGGGAAAGACAGTGGACAAGCATAGCACATCAGTGCTATAGTCCTTGACTCTCCTTTGACTCGTGGTTTTTCCTGGGTTATGTCATAAATACTTTGGTTCTTAACCATCAGGTCCTATCCCTGTGATCATTTGATCATCACACCCCAGCTGAGCTGAAATATTTCCATTTAACTCAATTCAACTCAAATTTATTTCATTTGGCAAACAGAAAAAATAAATCTGAATTTCATAGGATTTGTGGCCTGGAATTCAGATTTTTTTGTTTTTGTTTTTGTTTAAGGAGACTCCATGCCCAACGTAGCGCTCAAACTCACAAGCCTGAGATCGAGAGTCGCATGTTCTACTGACTGAGCTAGCCAGGCACCCTTGGAATTCAGATTTTTAAGGTCCTCTCCAAACCATGTGAAATCTAAATCCAGTAGTGAAGGATGGTATTAGGAAGCAATATTAATAGGTTTATCGTTTTTTTCTGACGTTCATGATTACTGAAATTAAAGGAAGAGAGAGGGTTTCATTGTGCACATAATTAAGGGAAATTAAGACAAAAAACACTGAGTTTTGTGAGGGCAGGGATATTGCATATTAGATCACTACCGTATTCCCAGTGCTTAGTACAACGCCTGCAGATAGTGTGATGGTTAATTGTATTTGTCCACTTGGCTGGTCTAAGGGGTACCCAGATAGCTGGTAAAACCTTATTTCTGGGTGTATCTGTGAGGGTGTCTCTGAAAGAGATTAGTCCTTAAATCAGTAGACTAAGTAAAGATTGCCCTCACCAGTGTGGGTGGGCATTATCCAATCCATTGAGGGCCTGAATAGAATAAAAAGGCAGAGGAAGGGAGAATTCACTCTTTTTACTTGAGCAGAAACATCCGTCTTCTCCTGCCCTCAGGCATCAACACTCCTGGTTCTCAGACTTTTGGACTCAGGCTAGGACTTAGACCATTGGTCCCCTAATTCTCAAGCCTTTGGACTTGGACTGAATTATAGTAATGGCTTTCCTGGTTCTCCAACATGCAGACAACAGATCAGGGGACTTCTTAGCCTCCATAACCATGTGAGTCAATTCCTATAATAAATCTATCTATCTATCTATCTATCTATCTATCTATCTATCTATCTATCTAATTATATATATCCTATTGGTTCTGTTTCTCTGAAGAACCCTGACTTAATACAGATAGTAAGTGTTAGATGAATATTTATTGAATGAGTGATGACACACGGTCCTTACCTTGAATTCTGAAAAAGGTAGAGGACCATTTGTTCCCCAAGTCTATATAGACACTGACTGTGTGTCTTGCCCTTTGTTAGGTGCTGGCTGGATTGGAAGAGGTAGAGCTCCAGATGCAGAAAATATGATTCTTATCTTCAAGGAACTTACCATGGGAATTGAAATAATTTTTAAAAACCACTAGCAATCACCCAAGAAACAAGCACACACTGTGTAGTACAGGATTCAGCCTTGAGCAACTTCAGCAAAATGGTGGGATAGGAAGCTCCAAGGTCTTGTTCCCTATGGAAACACCAAAACCAAAAAATCTGGCTAAATAGTCTTATAGTAGCAGTGGAAAACAGTCAAAGGTCTACAGCAACCAAGTGAATGTCCAATCAAGAAAAAGCTACATTCAAGACAGAAGGAAAATTTGTGGCATTTTTGTCACCCTTGCCCATTCCCTCCCTGGTGCAGCATGGTTTTGGCGGGGGAGAAGGTGGCAGCCCAGTTCCCAGTTCCCTACCTAGAACCAGAAGGAGCAGCACAGACTTTATTTGCAACATTCTAACCTAGCTGGGGGATGCCTGATGGACTAGTCTCTGTTTTGCTCAACTCAGATCTCAGGTGAGGAGAAGCACTGGGGCTTAGGAAAGCTGCAGGGAGACTAAGACCCTTTGGCAAGATATAATGGGTACAGACATATAATAGGCCAGCTAAGGATCCAGAAAGAAGCTGGTGTGAGACTATTTGAGAAATTAACACATTTAAAAAAGCAGCTGTATATACAGAAGAATCAAAAAAGCCAGACACAAGCCCACATAAGATGCATGCTTAGAAAAGACCTGAGAAGATCTTAAGCTTTCTCCATGAGCTGAACCCAAGGCTCAGGGCACACCCAGCAAAATCGCAAAAGACTTCAGCACAGAGCCAATGTGCAAAGACTGGAAGGTGGCTGTTTTTTTTCAAATGCCCAATCAAAAAAAATCATAAAGGATATAAAGAAACAAGAAAATATGGTCCATTCAAAGGAAGAAAATAAAGTAGCAGAAACTGTCACTGAAAAAACAGGCATCCGACTTAGTAGAAAGAATTCAAATATGGTCAAAGAACTAGAAGAAATATGGACAAAAAAATAAAGTAAATCAGGAAAATGATATATGAACAAAATAGGAATCGCAACAAAGAGATAGACGTTATTAAAAGGAACCAAACAAATTCTGGAGCTGAAAATGCAAGAATGGTTCAACATAATAAAGGCCATATGTGGAAAACCCACGCTAACATCATATTCAATGGTCAAAGACTGAAAGCTTTTCCTCGAAGATCAGGAACAAAAGAAGAATCTTCCCTTCTGCCACTTCTATTCGATGTAGTATTGGACATTCTACCTCGAACAATTAGGCAAGAAAAATAAATAAAAGGCATCCAAATTGTAAAGGAAGTAGAATCATCTCTGTTCACAGGTGACATGATCTTATATGTAGACAACATTAAAGATACCACAAAATCTCCTAGAACTAACAAATGAATTCAGCAAAGCTGCAGGATACAAAAAACAGTTGCATTTCTATGCAATGAACAAACTGAAAAGGAAATGAAGAAAACAATTCCACTTACAATAGCGTTGAAAAGAATAAAAGAGGAGTAAGCTTAACCAAGGAGGTAAAAGACTTCTACACTAAAAACTAAAAAAATATTGCTGAAAAAATTATGAAAGACACAAATAAATGGAAAGACACCCCATATTCATGGATTGGAAGACTTAATGTTAGTACCCAAGACAATGTACAGATTTAATACAGTCTCTACCAAAATCCCAAAATAGAAAAACTATCCATCCTAAAATTCATATGGAATCTCAAGGGACCCTGAAGAGCCAAAACAATCTTGAAAAAGAAGAATAAAATTGGAGGATTCACTTTCTGAATTAAAAACTTTCTATAAAGATATGGTAAGCAAAACAGTACGGTGCTAGCATAAGGATAGACATATAGATCAATGGACTAGAATAGAGAGCCCGGGGGCAATTGGCTGGCTCAGTTGGTAGAGCATGTAACTGACTCTTGGTCTTGGGTCATGAGTTCGAGCCCCACATCGGTGTAGAGATTACAAAAAATAAATACATAAATAAGAGAGAGCGAGCCCAGAAATAAGCCCTTGCATATATGATCAAATTATATTTGACAATGCCAAGACCTTTCAATGGGTAAGATAGTCTTTTCTACAAATGGTGCTTAAAAAAACACCCCTGAACATCGACATGCAAAAGAATGGGAACTACAAGGTAGGGAATATGAGCATCAAATAGGGGGTTGGACTATAGCCCAACAACTCAAAGGAGTACTAGGCTTGCTCTAACTGGCCATTTAAGACTTAAAGTTTCACTCCAGGGATGAAGCCAACCACAACTGCTTACAACAGAGGTTCTCAAACTTGAGCCTGCCTCAAAATCACCTGGAGGGCTTGTTAGAATACAGATTGCTAGGCCCCACTTGCAGGGTTTCCAATTCAATAGGTCTTGGGAAGGGCCCCCGAATTTGCATTTCTAACCTTTCTCCAGTGAATGCTGATGCTGCTGGTCTGGGGACCACACTTCCGGAACCACCTGCCCAGGGTAAAAGGCTTCGGTCCACTGGAGAACTTCAGATCAGTAACCTCCTCAGGGTTGAGAAAGGCCTGGCTGCAATTTAACTCCTTTGCCAGGAAATTTGCTGATGTTTCAGGCATAGTATTCAGCCTGGCCTCACTTTACTATGATGAGCCAGGCCAACCTGCTTGCTAGTGGTTGTGGTCCAGGGATGTGAAAGGCTTGATGTGTTGGCCTGGGATTTTCTGAGGTCTGCTCAACAAATCGCACCTGTTCTGGCTTTCTGTTGTGGTTTTTATGTATAGAGTGTTCCCAAAGGGAGTTATTAAATTGAATCCACTGATAATCAATCACAGGTGAACTTGGCCTTTATTACATATTACCTTGCGGAAAGCCACATAGTCAAGTGCCCCTCTTTTTTGAGTCTATAGTTTCTGATTCCCCTGGTCTTCTCTTTCTATAGTTGTCTGAATTCTGAAAAAAAAAACTTATCTTTGGGAGGAAAGCTGCCTTTCTGTGACTCTTCTTGCAGAAGCAGGCCAATCTCTGGGAGCATCTCACTATAATGTAATTTTGAATTTTTGAATTTTCTTGAGCATGTCTCCTTCCCGATGTTTTATTGAAGTGAGGGTCTTTCATCTGAGTTCTTTTCTGCCTTCTGGTACTAGAAGCTTGTGGTGATGCCACTCTGCTTCAGTTCATTCTGATCAAGCCCTTCAGTGTGAAACTGGGCGAATAACTTTCCCAGGTGGTCTTTGAAAGGGCCAGGTTTATAAATGATTGGTGTATGTTCTTATATATAAAGTTGATCATCCAATGATTCTAAAAGCACAGAGTGCTTTGAGGTTTAGAGCAGGGTAAGTGAAGGTTTACTCTGGTAAGGATTTCATTAAATGTTTTCATTAAAATGTCTACTGATTATCTTTTGCTGCATAACTACTCCCAAATCAGTGCCAAAACAATTTAGCTCAAAATTCCCTGGATTGGCAATCTGAGCAGAGCTCAGCTAGTGGTTCACCTGGTCTTGGCTAGGTTTTTTCTTAGAGCTGTGTGCACCTGCTGGGTCAGCTGCGGGCTGCTGGCTGCTGGCTCTAAGATGGTTTGCCTCAACTGGAAGTCATGTGTGTTTCGTGGTCTCTTATCCTCCAGCAAGCTCATCTGGCTTGATCACATGGCAACTGGGTAGGTTCCCAGAGAAAGAGGTGTGCAGTATCCCCTGAGGCCTAGGCTCTGAGCTGACATACTCTCATTTCTGTCATATTCTATTGGCCAAAGTAAGGCACAAGTCCAGCCTGGGTTCAAGGGATAGAAAAACAGATTCTACCTCTTGGTGAGATGAGCTAAAGTCACATTGCAAAGGGCTTTGTCAGAGGGAGAAAAAAAGGATTGTGGCCATTTTTGCAACCAACTGCAAAGAGTCACCTCAGGGCCCTTGATCATGCTGGTCTCTTTTCCTGGAACTCTTTTGTCTTCACCCTTCTCATGGTTGGTCCTTCTCATCCTTCAGATCTCAGCTTAATTATCACATCTTCTGAGAGGTTTTCCTACCAGCTTGTCCTGTAATTCATTAATATAATTCTCTATTTAAAATCCCTGCTTTTCTTCTTTCAAGTACTTATCTCATTTTGTAATTGTATTATTTGGGCTTATCAATTCCTCTCAATTGCACCAATAGAATGAAAGTTCTATAAGGTCAGGGAATAAGTTTGTCTTTTTTACCGCTGTATCAATGGTATTCAGTCTAGTGCCTGACACAAAGTGGGCCCTCAGTGAATATATGTCGAATGAATGAATGAATTGAATGGAAGCAGGGAGTGATATAATCTATCTAAATGAGGAACAGATCGAGCATTTCAGAAGAGGGTAGAAGGACTGGTTGGGCGTTGTAACAAGCAGAGCATAGAAAGGAATCTTTCTAGAATCTGTTTTTCTATCCCTTGAAAGAAGATCAATAAAAAGGTCCAGTGGCGGGGGTGGGGGATGCCTGGGTGGTTCAGTCAGTTAAGAGTCTTGCTTTCGGCTCAGGTCATGATCTCGGGGTCCTGGGATCTAGCCCCACATCAGGCTCCCTGCTCAGAGGGGAGTCTGCTTCTCCCTCTGCCTCTGCTGCTCCCCACACTTGTGTTCCCTCTCTCAAATAAATAAATAAAATCTTTTTTAAAAAGGTCCAGTGGGCTCTCACCACCAGCATGATGTCCTTAAAGGGGTCCTGATAAGGTGCTTTCTCCCCAGGGTGGTCCTTCATACCTGAGGTTAAAGCATCTTGGGGCTTGGAAAAGACCTTGAAGCCTAAGATGACTTATTTCAAACCAAGAATCAGGGCCTGTGGTTTGCCAAAGAGTCATTTTTCTGATTCATGATTGTGTTAAAATAAGAGGGCTAAACATGTAATAGAAATAAAAATTTTTTTATATGTTTAACAAATCATTATCACCAGAGGAATAAAATGATGAGAAATGATAACTTATTTGGGGAAAGGGGGCATAGATGGTTGCCATGCTTCAAGGCCACCTGCCTGGAATCTGGGATTTCAGCTCTGAGTATCAATCCTTTAAGTCTTGAGGCTCTTGGCCTTTAAGCCACTGCAAATCTAGAATTTTCCCAAGAACCAGTCCTGTTCTCAGCTCTCCTGTGCTAGACACTAGGGGGATGGTTCTTACTGAGGCTGATTTTCCACTTCAGGGATTTTGACAATATTTTCACTGATTTTTGGTTGTCACAGTTGGGGAAATGCTACTAGCATACAGCAGGGTAGAGGCCAGAGGGACTGCCAGACATCCTACAACGCACAGGATAGCACCCACAACAAGACAGCCTCCTCACTGCACCATTATTTACAATAGCCAGGACATGGAAACAACCTCAGTGACCACTGACAAATGGACAGAGACAATGTAGTATATATACACAATGGAATATTATTCAGCCATAAAAAAGAAGAAATCTTGCCATTTGCAGCAACGTGGATCAACTTTGAGGGCATTATGATAAGTGAAGTAAGTCAAACAGAGGAAGACAAATGCTATGTGATCTCATTTATATGTGGAATCTAAAAAAACCAAACTCATAGAACCAGAGATCAGATTTGTGGTTGCCAGAGGTGGGCATGAGGAGTCAGTGGGGGGTGAGGGAGATTGAGTGAAGGTGGTCAAAAGTTTTAATATTAGTAAGTTATGGGCACCTGGCTGGCTCAGTTGGTGAAGCATGTGATTCTTGATCTTGGGGTTGTGGGTTCGAGCTCCACGTTGGATGTAGAGATTACTTAAAAATAAAATCTTAAAAAATTAATAAGTCCTTGGGGATGTAATGTACAGCATGGTGACTATAGTTAATAATACTATATTGCATATATATTTTTTGTTTTACTATATTGTATATTTAAAAGTTGCTAAGAGTGTAGTTCTTAAAAGTTCTCATCACAAGGAAAAAAGTTGTAACTCCATGGGATGATGTTAACTAAACTTAATGTGATGATCATTTCATAATACATAAGTACATCAAGTCATTGTGTTGTACACCTTAAACTTACACAATATTGTATGTCAGTTATATGTCCATGAAACTGGAAAAAGCTTCTGCACAGCAAAGGAAACAATCAAAAAAACTAAAAGGCAACCTACTGAATGGGAGAAGATATTTGCCAATGACATATCTGATAAAAGGTTAGTATGGAAATATATAAATAACTGATACAACTCAACACCCAAAAAACAAATAACCCAATGAAAAAATGGGCAGAAGACATGAACAGACATTTCTCCAAAGAAGACATTCAGATGGCCAACAGACACGTGAAGATGCTCAATATCACTTATCATCAGGGAAATGCAAATCAAAACTACAAAACAGTATGGAGTTTACTCAAAAAATTAAAAATAGAACTACCCTACGATCCATCATTTACACTATTGGGTATTTACCCCCAATATATAAAAACACTAATTCAAAGGGATACGTGAACCTCTTGTTTATTCCAGCATTATCTACAGTAGCCAAATTATGGAAGCAGCCCAAGAGTCCATCGATTGATAAATGGATAAAGAAGAGGTGGTATAGGGGTGCCTGGCTGGCTCAGTCGGTTAAGCATGCAACTCTTGATCATGGGGTTGTTAGTTCAAGCCCTATGTTGGGTATATATGAGCAACATATGTAGAGCATATAGTTATACAGAGCATATAGAGAGAGTGTGTGTGTGTATGTGTGTGTGTGTATATATATATATATAATGGAGTACTGTTCAGCCATAAAAAAGAATGAAATCTTGCCATTTATAATGACATGGGTAGAGCTAGAGAGTATTATGCTAAGCGAAATAAGTCAGAGAAAAGCAAATACCACATGATTTCACTTATATATGGAATTTAAGAAACAAAACAAATGAGCAAAGGAAAAAAAGGAGAGAGAGAGAGAAGTCAAGAAATAGACTCTTAACTATAGAGAACAAACTGATGGTTACCAGAGGGGAGGTAGGTGGGGGGATGGGGATGAAGAGTGCGCTTATCGTGATGCACACTGAGTAATGTATAGAATTGCTGAATCCCTATTTGTACACCTGAAAGTAATATAACACTGTATGTTAACTCCACTGGAATTAAAATAAAAAATTTAATAAAAAATTATAAAATGAAATAAATATAAACGTATAAATGTGTAAGAAATATAAATGTATAAAAATATTTCTGTATAACAAAAAAAACCCCCTAGAAAACAAAACAAAACAAACAACAACAACAAAACAATCAGCCAGCCCCCAAATGTCAATGGTGCCAAAGTTGAGAAACCCTGCTGTCAAGGACAAGGCCTGGAATGAAGCGCATTAGTGGGTATGAAGAAAGGCATCTGACACAGTTGCCACATGGATGAATCTGGAAGACATCATGCTACATGAAATAAGCCAGTCTCGAAATGTCAAATACTGTATGACTCCACTTATATGAGGCCCCCAGGGCAGTCAGATTCATAGAGACAGAAGTTATATGGAATTATAGTTGCAAAAGGCTGGGGGAGCGGGATATGAGTTATTGTTTATTGAATACAGAGTTTCAGTTTGGGAAGATAAAAAAAATGTTCTAGAGAAGGATGGTGGTGATAATCACACAACAATGTGCCTATGCTTAATGCCACTAAATCATACACTTAAAAGTGTTTTTAAAAATAGCATCTGAATAGACATTCACCCAAGGAAGATATACACATGACCAAGAAAGTACATGAAAAGACACTCAACATGATTAGTCATTATGGAAATGCACATCCAAGCCACGATGAGATACCACTTCACACCCCGCAGGACGACTAAAACCAGAAACAGACACAAATGCTGGCAAGGACGTGGAGAAAGCAGAACCCTTATACTTCACTGCTGGGGTTGTAAAATTGTGCAGCCCCTTCGGAAAATAGTCTGGCAGCTCCTCAAAAAGTGAAATCTATTGCTACCATATGACCTCACAGCTCCACTCCTCTGTATACACACAAGAGAACTGAAGACCTAGCCACACAACTTGTACACAAAGGTTCCACAGCAGCATTATTCCTAATAGCCAAAAGAAAAAAATAGAAGCAATCTAAATGCCCATCAGCTAATAAATGGACCTTCAAAATGTGTTATAGGTACACCTTGGATTATTACTTGGCCATAAAAAGGAACAAAGTGCTGATCCATGCCATCATATGAATGAATATGGAAAACATGATGCTAAATAAAAGAAGCCAGCCAGAAAAGACCACATATTCTTTGATTCCATTTACTTTTTATTTATTTATTTGGTGATTTTATTTTGAGAGACAGAGACAGAGAGTGAGCACAAGCCTACGAGCAGAGGGGGAGAGGGGCAGAGGGAGGGAGTGGGAGAATTTTAAGCAGGCTCCACGCTAAGCGGAGCTTGATCTCACCACCCCGAGATCATGACCTGAACTGAATATATGATTCCATTTACATGAAATTTCCAGCATAGGCAAATATTAGAGTCACAAAGTAACCTAGTGCTTGTTATGGTCTGTATAGAAAGGGGGATGGGGAATGACTGCTAACAGGTAAAAGTCTGTTTTGAGGGTGATGGAAATGTCCTACAATTAAATAGTGATGATTGTTTCACAATTTGGTAATATGTTTAAAGACACTGAAATGTAGACTTTAAATGGGGGAATTCTGTGGCATGCCCACTAGATCTCAATAATGCTATTATAAATCAGTGATAGACAATATTCTTTTTAAAAACCTAGAAAAAAGTACAATTCAGTATCCAGCGTTAATATCGTTACATTCCCACTTTCTGTTGGAAGCCATTTAACACAGACTACAACATTGCTACAGAAAATTAGCTATTGATAGTTTGGGTCCAAATTATCTAGCACAGACTATGGAATGGAAAAAACAAGAGTGGGAAGATTTACCTCAAATTTTTACAAAAGTTTAGGTAATAGCAACAAAAAGTTCAATGTCAGAAGTGCAAGTGGACAACGGACTGCGCTATCGTATTTCAAAGAGCTTATGAGTGTGCGTGCACATGTGTGTATGATAGATATATGTAAGAGATATGTCTATACTTCGGATCAGCACACATGAAAGGAAATCATCTTTTGCCCAAATACTCCTAGAAGGCATGTCTCCCAAATACAAAGTCATCACATTTGTCAGTTTATCCCAGTGTGGGCTGGACCAGGTTTCAAAAGGGCCAGGACGAGGGTGAAGTCAGTGAATGCAAGTCTTGGCAAGTGCAAAGTCAGATCCTATATTCATTTAACATGTTAACATTTTGTTCACGATGTTCTTTTGCGTGAATATTGATATTTCAGCAATGTTGCATTCAGAGAGCACTAATCTTGATTGCTGAGGTTTTGGTGTCCCCTCCAATTCTGTGCCCGAGGTGAGTGCCTCACTTACCCTGGCCTAGTCTCCCCCCTAGTCCAGTCTTTTCTGTTGTCAAGCTTGGGCCATCTCTGGTTTGATGCCACCATATTTTAGCTTTGATTCTGCTGACTTTACATTCTAGCAAGGTTACCCCAAAAGGGGAAAATGGTGGCGAGAGCAAAGCTCTCATGTTCTGCAGCACTGGGCCATGTGAGGAGGGCAGGAGTCAATGGTTAGATGGTGTCTGTTTACAGTGCTCCTGGATGAGGGAGGTTCTGCTATAATCATGAATCATGGAAATGGGTCTAAGACGAGTTGAGTTGTTTCTGTTCTCCCTCCATTAAAGTAATTGTGAATTGTTTGCCTCAGAGAGCCAGAGGTCTTCCCAGAGGTTGTCCCCAGCTCCTCCGTTTTGATGAACAGCTTTCTAAAACCTATTTAGGCACTTTTTTTAAATTAAAAAAGGCACGGGGAAAGGGGCCCCACGTAGGACTCCGTGCTCAGCAGGGAGTCTGCTTGAGTTCTCTCTCCCTCTCCTTCTGCCCTTCCCCCTGCTCTCTCGCACATGCTCTCTCTTTCTCTCAAATAAACAAATAAAATCTTCAAGAAATAGGGGGAGGTGACAATCACTGAAGTTACATTTGAATGTTTGAGAAGCAGTAGAATGAAGTAGTTGAGATCCACTGGTCTCAGACTGAGACAGGCCTGGGTCCTCTCCTGTTACTAGCTGTGTGTCCTCGGAAAGCTTTCTTCAGCCCCCGAGCTTCTGTTTTTACATTTTTTAATGGGGCAACGACAGGACTTACCTCATGGCTCGGTGATTGAAGATGATGATGATGGCGGGGCTGTTTTGAGGCAGGCTACATCTCTGCCGGTCAGGGGGCTCTTCGGGGACCTCAGTGCTAGGATGACAGTGGTCTATGAAGGCAACTTGTCAATCCCCCTCAAAACCTACACAGTCTGTTTTTGTAGAAAGAATCAAAACGTTTCTCTTTCAGCTTTCTCTCTCTCTCACTCCCTTTCGTCATGTCCTTACCCAACCACCCCCCCAGCCCCCGCCTCAACCCCCCGCCAATATAGACTTCTCTATGTCCTAGACACTCTCGCCTCAGGCTTCTCCCTGGGGAATCAGGGCTGTGATTTTCACTCTTGAACCTTATGTGTCACCCCCTCTCCCTTCACCTCTAATAATAAGGTCTCAGACATTGACAATCAGTTTCCCTCTCTCTGTCTCTCTCTCTCTTTCTCTTTCCATGTGTGTCTTATTCTCTCATTAAAGAAGTAGAAGTAGTAGGAGCCAAGTATTTGAAATGCCGAAAACCTGCCCTTTCTAAATATCCTCACAAAAAGGAAAACCAAAACACTATATGGAGAAATACGCTTTTAAAAGAAGATGTGGTGTATATATATACTATGGAATATTACTCAGCCATCAAAAAAAAAAAAAATGAAATCTTGCCATTTCCAATGACGTGGATGGAACTAGAAGGTATTACACTAAGAGCAATAAGTCAATCAGAGAAAGATAATTATTATATAATCTCACTGATATGTGGAATTTAAGAAACAAAACATAGGATCATAGGGGAAGAGAGGAAAAAATAAAACAGGACAAAACCAGAAAGGGAGAAAAACCATAAGAGACTCTTAATCATAGGAAGCAAACTGAGGGTTGCTGGAGGGGATGGGGGTAGGGAGATGGGATAACTGGGTGGTAAACATTAAGGAGGGCACGTGATGGAATGAGCACTGCATGTTACATAAGACTGATGAATCCCTGACCTCTACCTCTGAAACCAATAATACATTATATGTTAATTAATTGAATTTAAATTTAAAAAATAAATAAATGAGAAAAAGAGAACTTTTAAGATTCCCTGGGTGGGAATTCCCAAAGCAAGATTTCTAGGTAGGAACACACTGCAGCCAGAGTAGAGAATAGCCAACTGGAAAAGGAGAGGAAACCGAAGTGGCCTTTGTCACTGCCATCACTGGGGTTATTGGAACCCAGCAAGGCTGTGGAAATAATTAGTGACATCTATATGCATGAAACAAATAACCTGATAATATGGAGCACGCCTGCCCTTCAAATTATTTCAGCGTAGTAGGGGGTAACGTGGACCATGGTGTTGCTCGCTTCCCAGTAGGCCTTAATGAGATTCCTTGTTCTCATGCTGTACCTGGGCTGGGGAAGGAATGGGAAAAAAAAAAAAACCCAAAGTGGAAGCAAAAATGCATATTTGCTTGCTATCATTTCTTTTTTTTAATTTAATTTTTTAATTTAAATTCATTAGCCAAAAAACTTAAATCAGCCAACACATAGTACATCATTAGTTTCAGATGGAGTGTTCAACAATTCATCAGTTGCATATAACTCCCACACCCAGTGCTCATCACATCACATGCCTTCCTTTAATGCCCATCCCCCAGTTACCCCATCCCCCCACCCACCTCCCTTTCAGCAACCCTCAGTTTGTTTCCCATAGTTAACAGTCTCGCATGGCTTGTCTCCCTCTCTGATTTCTTCCCACTGAGTTTTCCCTCCCTTCCCTTATGATCTTTTGCACTGTTTCTTATATTCCACATAGGAGTGAAACCATATAATTGTTTTTCTCTGATTGACTTATTTCACTTAGCACAATACCCTCCAGTTCTATCCACGTTAATGTAAATGATGGGTATTCATCCTTTCTGATGGCCGAGTAGTATTCCATTGTATATATATATATATATATATATATATATATATATATATATATATATAGTATTGTATACTACTACTTTGTGTATATATATATATATATATATAATTAGCTTCATCTGTTGAAGGACATCTGGGCTCCTTCCACAGTTTGGGTATTGTGGACATTGCTACTATGAACACTGGGGTGCAGGTGCCCCTTCGGATCACTACATCTGTATCTTTGGGGTAAATAACTAGTAGTACAATTGCTGGGTCCTAGGGTAGCTCTATTTTTAACTTCTTGAGGAACCTCCATACTGTTTTCTTGCTATCATTTCTTCATTGAAACCAGGTCAGGGTCACTATTGTGACAAATGCCAAAGGAAAGAGGGACAGTGGGGTGTCATGCGTCTGTCCCCAGACAGGAGCAGGATCCCTTTACCTGGTTTCCAAGTGTCTTTGGAGAACTGGATGGTTTTCTTCTCAAACACTCTCCACATTGAGGCTGTTTCTCCCTACGTCTGTCTGTTTTTGCCTCTGTCTCCCTCCTTGTGTCCCTCCCTCCCCCCTTCCCTCTGGCCTCCGTAGTTGCCGCAGCTGGGATTTCCAGCATGTATTTACCTTGCAGGCAGCCAGGCAGTATTATCAAAGCCTACTCACTCTTCTTACCTTTGGGCGAGGGGAGCGGGCTGGGGAGTGAGAAGTGCTCAGACAGGTTTTCTCGGCAGTTTATTTTGTTGCCCGTGTGGCTTGGTTTGCCTGCTGGAAGCAATGAGTCTTCAGGGCGGGACACCCTGCACAAACAGCATTCACTGATCTCTGTGAGCTTTGGAAGCGTGCGGAGAAAATACCGAGACCTCAAGGCCGAATCCCTGACTGGGGATCTGAAAGAGTCTCCAGCAGCATAGCTGGAGTCCAGATTCTGTCTGGAGCTGATCTCTGACATCAACAGGAGAGAAACACCGTCGACTACTTTTCTGGCTGGCAAGGAGTCTAGAAATGTGTATTACAATATGCCAGGGGTTTTAAAAGCAGACTTTGGTTTCTTCTTGTTCTCGATAGCATACAGAGCAATGCCCAAAGGAGTGTTTGCATTCAGCAGAAGCCCCTTCTAATGAGCTTGTATTAAGAGGTCTGGTTGTATGTGGTTCCTTTAATTCCCAGTGTCTGTGCCCATGAAAATCAGATAGACCAAAAGCATGAACGGTTGTGCAAATACCAGGAGACCTCCTCCCTGGTATTCGGTCTGTTCTTGGTTTGATGAGTGAGAGCTCCCCTGCCAGCACTTTTCAACAAAGAAACTTTTGGGGGGGGCAGGGTGCCTGGATGGCTCTGTCGGTTGAGCGTCTGACTCTTGGTTTTGGCTCAGGTCGTGATCTCAGGGTCACGGGATCAAGCCCCACATCAGGCTCCACGCTCGGCATGGAGTCAGCTTGAGATTCTCCCTCTCTCTCTGCCTCTGCCCCATCCCCTGCTTGTGCTCTCTCTTTCTCTCTCTCTCTCTCTCAAATGAATAAATAAATAAATAAATAACATCTTTTTTAACAAAGAAACTTTTTGGAGAACCCCAGAATGCTCATGGTGGCTACGTTGATCCCTGGCCAACTCTGCAGTTTCTTCCAGTGGTTGTTTTGGTGTAAAAGAGCTGTGTTACAGCAGTAGTACCCCGGAGGAGTATGAGGAGACAAGTGAAAGACCCAAAACAAAGAAAAAGCAAAAGGCCCAGGAGACTCCACAGGAGAATGGAACGGAAGACCCATCTGTCGTTGTCTCCAAACCCAAGAAAAAGAAATCCGTTTCCAAGGAGGAGTGGTTAGTGGTGATCCTGACGACACAGCTGGCAGTGGACGTCTTCCCAAGAGGAAGAAGTCTGCCCCCAAAGAGGAACCAGGTAGTGATGCTGAAGAGGCAGCAAATAGGAGCCTCCCCAAGGATAAGAGGAAATTCTCTTCCAAGGAGAAGCCACTCAGCAGTGGACCTGAAGAGGCTGCCGGCAGTAAGAGCAGGAGCTCCAAGAAAAAGCAAAAGCTCCAGAAGCTATCCCAGGAAGATTAGAATGGATGTTTACCTGGTGGGGGGCATAACCCACATGACGTTTCCCAACCCATCCCTTACATCCCAATAAGAACAATTTCACAAGACGCAAAAAGAAAAAAAAAAAAAAAGAGAGCTGCATTACGATCGTCTGTGGGAATGTAACCCAGCATGACCTCTATCAAAAACAGTATGAAGAGGGGCGCCTGGGTGGCTCAGCTGGTTAAGTGACTGCCCTTGGCTCAGGTCATGATCCCAGTGTCCTGGGATCGAGCCCCGCATCAGGTTCCCTGCTTGGCTGGAAGCCTGCTTCTCCCTCTCCCACTCTCCACCCCTCCCCCCGGCTTGTGTTCCCTCTCATGCTGTCTCTCTCTCTCTCTCTGTCAATTAAATAAATAAATAAATAAATAAATAAATAAATAAATAAAACAGTATGAAGATTCCTCAAAAAATTTAAAAAAGAATTTCCATATGATCCAGCAATCCCATTTCTGAGTATATAGCCACAAGAATTGAAAGCAGGATCTCAAAGAGATATCTGCACACCCGTGTTCATTGCAGCATTAGTCACAATACCCAAGAAGTGAAGCAATCCAAAGGTCTATCGATGGATGAGTGGAGAAACACAATGTGGGATATGCATACAGTGGAATATTATTCAGCCTTAAAAAGAAGGAAATCCTATTACATGTCACAATACTGTATGATTCCACTTACATGAGGTATCTAAAGTGGTCCAGCTTCTAGAAACAGAAAGTAGAGTGGTGGTTTCCAGGGGCAGAGGGGAGGGGGAAATGGGGAGATAGTAAATGGGTATAGAGTTTCAGCTGCAAGATGAAAACTTCTGGAGATCTGTTGCATGACAATGTGAATATACTTAACTGAATAGTTGTGTTAAAATTGTTAAGATGGTAAATTCTTCTTTTCTTTTTAGATTTTATTTATTTATTTGTCAGAGAGAGAGAGAGAGAGAGCACAAACAGGGGGAGTGCAGGCAGAAGGAGAAGCAGCGTCCCTGCTGAGCAAGAAGCCCCAAGCAGGACTCGATCCCAGGACCCTGGGATCATGACCTGAGCAGAAGGAGAAGCTTCAACGTACTGAGGCACCCAGGTGTCCCAAGATGGTAAATTATGTGTTACATGGTTTTTACTACAATTAAAAATTTAAAAACTACTGAAAATAAATAAAAATGAATCTGTACTGTAAAGTTTATGTTTTTGTGTGGGTCTTAGTGTTAGTTTTGTTCTAAAGACCCCTCCGGCTGCTCTCTCTCTCTCTCAGTAATTACATCAGAAGATGGACTCTCTCCAAAGTGCTGATTGTACTGATGGGGGTGGCCCTGCAAGGCATTGTACTCCGGCCCACTCTGTCCCTGGGTCGGGTGTGGCCTGGCAGCCAGCTCCCCCACATGCCTTCTGAAGGCCTGGCTTTCAGAAGATTCAGGCAAAAGGTGTGCATAGAAATTCCCCCACATCTGGCCAAACTGTTCTGATCTCCTACAGTGGCACGGGACACCGCGAACACCCTTTCCTCCTGCTCGCTGGTATGCACTAAAGCTGCTCTGCACACTGCTCCATCCTCCTCCTCACTGTGTCTTGTTCTGGAAGAGAGAATGGAGGTCTCTTCTGTTTCTGCTTTTCAATTATTTGCCTGAAAGAGGCCTAGGTCCACATCTCGGGGAAAACGTGGTAAATCGTGCCAAATGCGAGTCAAGTCTTCGGGTTTTTTCTCACCTCGATGTTGGGTCTTTAAAATGGTCTGAAATATTACTCTTTCACTCCAATGGATCCTAATAGGCTGCCTGGGTGTTGTACTTCCTCCTCAGTGGCAGGAGGTACCAAAAAAATTGTCCTTTCCTTTGGAGGGAATATCCCGGCAAGCCACAAACCACTGGGCATCTAAAACCTTAATTGCAGTGGGGTGTTCTCTGAATCTTCCTTGTGTTTTTCTCTTGCCCTCTGGATACCCCTGTGTCTTACCGGGGCTTCTAATGCACTCGCTACTTCTTGCTTTTCTGGTCCAATTACCATGATGTCATCACTAGAGCAGACCAATGTGATGTTCTGAGGAACGTTCAGTCCCTCCGGACTATAATAAGGCAGAGGGCTGGAAAGTTAATAGAGCCTGGGGGCAAGATCATAAACACATTTTACGGTCTTGTCAGTTCCATGTGAATGTGAACTGTCTCCTGTAATCTTTCCTGATAGGACGGAAAAGAGCTCGCTTTCCAGATCTCAAAGCCCACATACCACGACCCTGAGGCTGTGGTGAGTTACTCTAGAAAAGATACTTGATCCGGCACAGCAGCCCCAACTAAGGCTACTACTTGGGTTGAGTTGGCAGGCCACTGTCACTCTTTTGGATCTGTTTGGCTTTTGCAGTGTTGAGTCTGGTGAATTAAGTGGGGACAGGATGGCAAGAAGTAGCCCTACATCGTTTAGGTGTCTAAGGCTGGCGCTGATCTCTGCCATTCATCCGGAGAACTGTAACTTACCATACTTCCGGAGGCTAGAGGCAGGTCAGCAATGCATGTTGTCTTATAAGACAGAAGCTTTTTCATTGTCTGTAAGCTGGGGTGGGGGTGGCGCACGAGCTTTTCACAGGGGGGAGTGGGGTACTTCTGCAAGCCTGCAGGGGTCAGAGGAATCTGGGCACTCAAGATTTTTGAGTGCATCAACCCACATTCACCAGCCCAAGTCTTAGGGTTCCTTCCTAATCAGGGTCCCAACATCTCCATGCCAGGGGCGCCTGGGTGGCTCAGTTAGTTAAGCGTCTGCCTTCGGCTCAGGTCATGATCTCAGGGTCCTGGGATCAAGCCCCGCATGGGGCTCCTTGCTCAGCGGGGGAGCCTGCTTTTCCCTCTCGCTCTGCCTCTCCCCTCTGCTTGTGCTCTCTCTCACATAAATAATAAAATCTTAAAACAACAACAACAAACATCTCCATGCCAGACCTGTGGGGGACGAGGATTCAACCTTCCCTGGAGATCTGCTACTCTTATAATGAAGTCTCGGGCCTGACACTTAGCTGCCTCTTGCACTGGAAGGAGCAAAACGCAGTCTTAGGGCCCTTAACGTGACTTCATTCCGTTACAGCATCTCTCTCCCTAGTAGCGTGATTCTGAAGAACAGGAAAGCGCCGAATTTACGATTGATGTAAGTGGATCCTCAAAGGAGGGATGAGGATAAAGAAAGAGGGGACACTAGAGGGGCTGGTGGACAGAAAGTACAGAAGAAAAACTTTGCAAACTTGGCAACTTTTTGTTCCATTGCAGCGTCAGGTTCCATCGGCGAGGTGTGCTAATGAGCTGGGCTGTCACCAAGCTCCAGGCTTGATGGGTGAAGAAACACCAATCTGCAGCCTGTCAGGGGCCCGGTGGGAGACGGAGCTGTGTTTCCTGAGCAGTCTGGGGGCAAGGAGGCTCCTACCCTTTGTTCCAGGATTCGTGGCCTGAAGACCTGAGTGAGTTGTCAGTACGTTGTCCCTGCTTCTAATGGCCATCAGAACAAGCGAGGCATTTAGCTTGGGTGCATTTGTTTTCATTTTCATAAATGAATAATGACCGTACAACTCCAAAGAGAGCAAGGCTGAGCACTGTTGGGGACAAATGAATACCTTTGAGTACTTTATTGAAACTGCACATCAGAAGGAACACAGCCAAGGGGGTGAGTTTCTCACTGGATTACAGAGCGGGCTGGGAGACCGCCATGAGTTTTACTAGCAAGCGATCAAGTAGCCTTACTGTCAGACCCCTGAGAAGGGTATGAACAGGAAGCAGAAAGGATATGTTTATGCCTTGGGTGGGGGTGGTGGCTGGTCCAATCAAGAAGAACATAATATACCTACTTAGCCATTGATGATGCCCATGCTACCAGCTCAACCATTTCTCAGCCTTTCCCTGGGCCACTACCACAGTCTCCCAATTAGTCTCCCCGTCATTAGTCTCATCCCCTCTGATTCTTTTCTCCCAAGAGCGCCAGATAGATGTGGCTGCACCACAAACTTCTGACATCGCTCCCAACCTTAAATCCCGATTGTCTACAGGCTAAAGTTCCTTGTTCAGTCTTCCCAGGAGGTCCATGTTTTGACCTCTAGCCACAGCACACATTTTTACTGAGCACATACTACGAGCTAGTAGCATACTAACTGCTGTATGGGCATCATTTTGTCTTAAGCTTCATCACAACCCTGAGAAGTGAATATGATTATGGCTGCCGTTTTACAGATGGGGAAACTGAGCCATAGAATCCTTAATCTCCTTGCCCGATGTCATGAGGCTAGGAAACGGCAGAGTTGAAATTTGAACCCAGATCTCCCCGATACCCAAGCCCGTAATCGTGACCCCCACATCTAGACTGCCTGCCTCTCAAGCTTCATTTCCTGCTGTGTCTGCCCCCACTTCACCAACCGCCTGGTGAGGGCCCAGACCCTGTGCTTTAGTTCTTTGTTCACACTGTCATTTAAGTGGTCTTAAGTTTAAAGTTGTCTTTTTTAAGTTTTAAGTGTCTTCCCCTTTGACTGAAATTCTTGCAAGCAGAAACCATTGTTCACCTTTAAATCTGTACTAGCTATCTATTGCCGCGTAACAACATTACCACAAACACAGCAGCTTAAAGGAACACACACGTGTTACTTCACATTTTCTGTGGGCCTAGAACTCTGGCCACAGCTTAGCTGGGCCCTCTGCTTAAGGTCTCACAAGACTTGGGACGCCTGGGTGGCTCAGCTGGTTAAGCGTCGTCCCAGGGTCCTGGGATCGAGTCCCACATGAGGCTCCCTGCTCAGTGGGGAGCCCGCTTCTCCCTCTGCCGGCCGCTTCCCCTGCTTCTGCTCTCTCTCTCTCTCTCTCTGACAACTAAATAAATAAAATCTTAAAAAAAAAAAAGGTCTCACAAGACTGTAATCAAGGTGTTAGGTGGGACTTCTGTTTTACCTGAGGTTTTACTAGGGAAAGGATTTACTTCTAAGCTCGTGTGGTTGCTGACAGGATTCCATTCCTTACAGGCTGCCAGACTGAGGGCCTCAGTTTGTAGTTGGTAGATTTAGAGCTACCATGTTGCACAACTTCCCAGAGTTGTACATTAGGACAATCCTTTACTAAGTGCTCAGCTCAGTATTTGCTGGCTGAAAGCACAACTAAATCAGAGCTAGACCAGCTTAGGAACAATATTAACTGAGGTGGAGCATTACAGAAAGAGTTTCAACATGGGAATCCAGAGTTTCATTTGCCTGGGTCTTGTCTCTGTAAAACGAGTGGCATAACCCAGCTGATCTCTAAGGTCCCTTTCATCTTTACAAGTCTGAAATTCTAGATCATCTGTTTCTTTCCCGCCTTTATCACCCCAAATTTCTTCATGACATAATAATAGCTAATGCTTGTGTAGCATTTACTTGTGACAGATATTGTTCTAAATGATTTATATGTTTTAGATTCTCACAGCAACATTATGGGGTGGATTCTTTTATTTTCTCCATTATACGGATGAGGCAGCTGAGATTCATCAGTCTGGCTCCAGAGTGTAGGCAGTAACCGCTATGCAGTTGTTAACCTTAAAAATAAAACACTCAGGGCCGCCTGGGTGGCTCAGTCGTTAAGCGTCTGCCTTCGGCTCAGGTCATGATCCCAGGGTCCTGGGATCGAGTCCCACATCGGGCTCCCTGCTCGGCAAGAAGCCTGCTTCTCCCTCTCCCATTCCCCCTGCTTGTGTTCCTGCTCTCGCTATTTCTCTATCAAATAAAATAAATAAATAAATAAAAAATAAAACACTCAGTTATTTTACCAGCAAAAAAATGGGTGTATTTGGGAATAGCAGAGAATGGCAATTCGGGACAAGCAAGCTACTGCAAAAGCACAGGTAAGACAGAGAACAAAGCAGAAGAAGACTTCTTTATAGAGGAAAGGGGGAGTTGGGAGGGCTGATATGAACAAGACGACCATTGGTGTAAACTGGGAAGTTGGAAGTATGGCGGCTTCTCATTGGCCGAGCTGTGATGGTCTCTCATTGGCTGGGCTGTTGCCAGGGGAGCAGGAAATTTTTTCCTCTTCCAGCTCGGGTAATAAAGCAGCAGCTAAAGTAGTTAAGACTTGTGAGGTACCTCTCTTGCTGTTGGGTCTGCAGTGGGTGACCAGTGGTAGGGCACAAGAGCTCCCCCCTTCTGGTCTCCAGACTCCATTTTAAATGAGGTTTCCTTTTATTAATTTCCACACAGTATTGTCTTTCTAAAAGAGAGGCAGGTGAGGGAGCGAAGGGGAGGAAGCATTTTCAAGGCTTGGCCGGTCATATTGAGAATTCTTTTTCTTTCAAGGTTCAAATTTGAGGTCTTAGCAATAAAGGAGGGAAAAGGAAAGCCGGCCATTATTGCAGCTCTTTCTCCAAGCGGGCATCCCCCCAGAGCATGAAAGGCGAATTGGTAGAACCAAAGCTCAGCACAGCCAGCGAAGAGCAGTGGGAGAGAGAATACTGAAAAGCTGTTAACAGGGAATTAGAAGACTCAGTGCGGACTCCCTCCTCCCTCCATGCCCCAGGCAGTGACAGGCAGGCACCATCTCCCTTAGGTCCATTCTTTATCCGCCTTGGCTGGACAATGCCCCTTCCATGTTTGGAATTTCCAAGCAGAAAGACAAGTAGGTAGGGGTCATGCTGGTGTGGATGGCGGGAGCGAGTTGAGTGAGAGAGGCAGTGGAGCAGAACATACCCAAGAGTGACAGTTTCTTATTCATTAAATTATCAAGTCCCTGACAGAACAGACAGAGTCGAAGTAAATCCTTATTAGGCCTGAACTGGACTGGCTCAGTTCTGACACTTTGCTTTATATGTCATTCCTTTATTTCTCTACCAGGTATAATCCTATATCAAAGAGCAAGGTGTATTCTGACTTTTTATTGCTTTCCTGTGTAGTGGTGGTTTCTGGCGCAGGGAAAGATAGGGGGCTAAATCATGCATTGTGATCTCTCAACCCCTTTCCATCTAAATTAAATAGAAAGTCAGAATCATGGCAAGCTGCCTACTTTCTTCCCCCCTTGGAGACTACATTTTAGCTTTTGTGGAACAGAATCAACAATTTAATGGAGAGAAATAAAAATTTGTGCCCTTAATGATCACCTTGGAGAGAATGAAAACTCTGTCAACCTCCTTGACCCAGCCTGCAGACACAAAAGGGGAAGTGTAAGCTGACAATGCTTTCAGGCAACACCCTGGGGTGTGGGGGGATAGGAGATGGGCTCGGGGCTTCTGGGGCCCCATTTTCATTGAGTTAGCAATGGTGCCTGGGCAAATTTTTCCTGGGAGGCAACGGCACTTGCAGAAGTGTTTCCAAGCACGCTGTCTGCTTTTTCTTTTCACATCAAAATCGCTTGCAGAGGTTTAAAATAAAGGGCAGTGGGAAGTTCTATTCGGATGCATCATTAGGAGATTTTAATGGCAGACAGTTCAGAAATTCCAACCCAGCAGAGCGGTTAAGTATCATCATGGTTAGGAATGTGGACTTCCAAGCTAGACTGTCGGGGCTCAAGTCTGCAGGCTCCCACTCACTGGCTGTGTGACCATGGGCAGGTCACTCAACCTATCTGTGCCTCACTCTTCTCATCTGTACTATGAAACTAATAATAGTGCCTACAGCCATGGGGTTGTGATGAGGATTAAATGAGTTAACATTTGTAGAGTATTTGGAATAGTGCCTGGCAGAGTAAGCATAAAATATGTTAAGTCTTAAAGAAATAAACTGATATTTATTTATTCACTGCGGGCTAGGTCTTATGATGTAGATTTTCTCTTTTGTGTCACTCGGCTACACGGAACTGTAAGTATTGTTGTTTTTTTTTTTTAAGATTTTATTTATTTATTTGACAGAGAGAGACACAGCGAGAGAGGGAACACAAGCAGGGGGAGTGGGAGAGGGAGAAGCAGGCTTCCCGCCGAGCAAGGAGCCCGATGCGGGGCTCGATCCCAGGACCTGGAATCATGACCTGAGCCGAAGGCAGACGCTTAACGACTGAGCCACCCAGGAGCCCCTGTAAATATTGCTATTCGTCATTTACTGATATGAACATTGAGCCTCAGGTAGGTCATGTGACTTCACATAGGTTGTATGTTTCAGACCATAATTCAAAATCAATATGCCTCATTCAAAAGTGGAGGCTTTCACTTTCTAGGACCTTGGGATTTTGCTGCCCACTTTCTTGAAGGAGGCGGACCTTGAACAAACTTCTGATACCGGCTTTTCCAGCTTCCCTGGCGTGGTGACTGCAGGGGCTTCTGGCTGCCACATAGCTCAGTGTAGTATTCTCTGGTTCCGTTACTTCTCATTTTAGGAATATGCTTCTGGAAGGCACACTTAAATGATTGACTGTATCCTCTCTTGTTCCCTAAAAGAATTGGATAGTTGAGTCTGGCCTGACTTCTCCTCAGAGAAACCATATTGTCTTCCTTGAGCAGGTTACATTTAATTACAAGCTCATGGGAGCTTTGACAAATTTTGCCAGCCAGCTTGGTATTCAGCAGCCTGTATAATCTCAGCTACTATTCCTCACTCCCAATTTTCACTGTACACCTATGAATCCTTACTTCCCTTCGATATCAGCAACTGGGACCTCTACTCTGGGCCCTGCACTTTAGGGAAACTCTCTCTGACTGCCCTCAGGCTCCACCTCTCCTAATGGGATAAGGATTCTGTGGGGCCACTATTTTTAAGAAAAAAAAAACCACTTATTTCTTTTGAGAGAGAGAGAAAGTGCGAGCCGGGGGGTGGGAGTGAGGGAGAGGGAGAGAATCCTCAAGCAGACTCCCTGCTAAGTGTGGAGCCCAATACAGGCTGGATCCCAAGACCCCAAGATTATGACCTGAGCCAAAATCAAGAGTCAGACCCTTAACGGACTGAGCCACCCAGGCGCCCCCGGGGCCACTCTTTATGTAGCAAGAGTATAGTGGACATAGCAGGGTTTTCAGAGTTGGACATACCTAAATTTTAAGACCATGTCCACTGATTTAATAACTGTGATCATTGCGCAAGTTCACCTAACCTTTCTAGACCTATGTTCCTTCATCTGAGGCATCAAGTCAATAAGACAGACCTCAAAATGCTGTGAAAATTAAATAAGGTAATGAATGTAAAATATTCAGAAGGGTACCTGGCACCGAGACACTTCAGAATACTTGAGCTCTTCTTTGCATAATAACATTCTAGAATCACAGACTATGCAGTTTTACAAACATCGCCACAATTTCCCCCCTGATTTCCTTAAAATCCCCAGATGGCTATTGCCTGGTCCCATTCCCCTTGACTGATCTACACTGACATAGTTTGTAAATTAAGATCAGAATATCTTGCGTACTTAGCATTGTCTAATCTGGTACATCTATGGGATCTGATTCAAAATCCAGTATATAGGGAAAATGAGAAGGAAAGCAGCAAAGGGGGGGATAAAGAAGCATTTCTCGACTGTGATAGGATATGCTTCCAAGGCTGGCTACAAAATTATTTCGCAGCCCACATGCCCATTTGCCAATGGTCTTGCCATTCCTCCCATTGACAGGCAAATTTGGACTGGCCCTGTGACCTGTTCTGACCAATGGAATGTGGCAGGAGTGACAGTCGAACCTTGAGAGATCTTCAGCTTCTGCCTCCTTGTAGGGACCACTTCTTCTTGGAACCCAGCCATCATATTGTGAGAAAGCCCAAGAAGGCTCCCAGGGAGGCTCACGTGGAGGAAAAGCAAGGCCCCCAACCAATAGCTTCAGCTGAGCTCTTAGTCCGGAGCCAGCACCAATGGCCAGCCCTGTGAATAAGGCCTTTTTGGGCCTTCCAGCCATTCCAGAGACCCAGCCAACATCCTGTGAAGTAGGAGAACCATCCAATCAATCCACATAAGAAATAATAAATTGATGCACTCCCCAGAAGGGAGTGCAAAACACGGACCAAAAAGTCTTTGAAAAGAATGGATGAAGTGATGAGGAAATATCTTCTGTGGTTACCAGACGCCAGCTACACCTTCTCCTGTAAGGCCCACACCACCCCCAGGCATTGGTACTGCTATACTGTCTACTGAAAGCATCTTCCAGTGATGAAAAACACAGGGAGAAGGAAACACATCATAGCCCCTTGTCACAGATTTGAGGGAAGAGCCTCTTAGAAAAATTAATGGCACTTTGTACTGGTAGCACATCGACCTATTCTTCACATCTGTAGAAGTGACTTTTTTATAACTCTATTTTAATATTTTTAACAGCTATGCACAGCGGTCAGTGTGAAGAACATATATTTAGTTCCTACTTGTTTTGAATTGTCAGCCATCAACGAAAGAGGTAAGAGGTGGGAATAATTGAGTTCCCCATGTGACATTCGTCTAGAGGGACAGAGGCCTGCTGGGGGGACAATGTGTGTATTTTCGTGCAACGATTTTGGATGCTGTCATTGATTTTCCTTATCTTTGCATCGAAACATTATTTCCTGTTTTAAGTATTGCCTTCAGATCCCAGACAGGTTCTTCTCCTTCTCTGAGGGCTCAACTACTTTTGTGGTGTGGAAACCCTGAAACTTTAATGTACTGTAGTAAGACTAGATCTTTCCTTCTCACTCTACCATTATGGGAGGCCGTAGCCCACGGTTTCATGGTCTGGAACACACGATTGGACAAACACGAACCAGTATCTTGCACAATTGAGGTGAGACCTGCCACAGTATGTCCAAGCAGAAGTCATCATTTGGCCCTGAACCCCGTGATGACTGAGGTGAGGGGGGTCATCCTTAGCTATAGCATCTACCAGCCTAAATCTCTGATTCTACGTCCAGCAACTGAGATGCACAACAGGAAGTGGAAATGGTATTTTGTAGCCTCGCCCTCAATGGAAACCTTCTCTTGGAAAACACAATCCTAATCACCATGTATTGTTCACTTCGTTATATTTAGATGGGGGAAGGTATCTGATCAGAGGTAGCCAGAATTTTCAATCGCTGTTAACAAATTCTCAATAAGAGTAAATTTGTTTTCCCAGCAAAGGAGCAAATGCTCACTTGATTCAATGTTGCAAATAAATAATTAGAACATCCTGCCGAAAAGTAAAAGATTCACAGTGAAAAGGCATTTAAATACTGACCCTACTCAGTACAAGCCCTGGGCCCCACTGTTTCTTCACTTGGCCTGTCTCTCTGACCTCCTTCTTTTTCTCCAAAGGACATTTTCCCCAAATGCCAGTGCTCAAAGAGTAGATAAAGCAAGTCTGTGATGCCCGCCGTTGCATCCTAATTTCATTTAAACTACAATCCATTATTTTCTCCCTACGCATATTCAAGAACACATTGTTCATAATTTTTTCATCACTCTGTGATTAGAATAATTTGTATGTGTCCCTTGTACATTGGCCAGATAATGAAATAATCATTTGTGCATCTACGCAGTATTTTATACTTATTGTTCACAGTCTAATTCACTCTCTAAAGCCATTTTATCATTCTCTAACAAGGACGGGAGTCTTTGAGGCATCTGGTCAATGCGGACAGTTCATTTATTCATTCAGCAAATATTTATTGGGTATCTATTATGTGCGAGGCACTCTTCTCCACACTGGAAAACCAGACAAGAATCCTTGTCTTCGCGGAACTTACATGCTAAAGAGGAGAGAAAGGCAATAAACAAATAAAGAAGTAAAATACATGATGTGTAGGAGAGTAGAAAGTGTTATATAAAGATAAATGAGGAAGGGGGCAAGGAGTGTTTAGCAGGAGGTGTGTGTAATTTTTCAACAGGGTTACTGAGGAATGCCTACTACTAAGATGGCATTTGAACAAAGCCCTGAAGGACCTGAGGGAGCCCATAAGCTTTGTGGATACCCGGAAAGGAGCTTTCCTGGCAGGGAGAATAACAAATGCAAAGGCCCTGGGGCAGGAGTATGCTTGGGTGTGCCTGAAGAACAATAAAGTCCTCTGTCTGTAACAAGTGAGAGAGGGGAAGAAGAGGAGACAAGTCACAAAGATAATGGGTGAGGGTATTGTTTAGGTTCATGCAGCCTGCTGTAAGGGCTTTGTTTTGGGGGGGTTTGTTTTTTTAATATTAAATTTCAGTTAGTGAACATCCAGTGCACTATTGGTTTCTGGAGTAGAATTCAGGGATTCAATCCCTTACATACAGCACTCAGTGCCCATCACAAGTGCCCTCCTTAATCCCTGCCACCCATCTAGCCCGTCCCCCACCCACCGAGGGCTTTGTTTTTTAGATGAATGGGATGGGAAGCCCAAAGGCCATATAATCGGACATTTCAGCTGTTTGCCATGGAGAACTGACTACAGGGCGGTAAAATCCCTAGCAGGGAGACTAATGAAGAAGTGATTGCAGTAATCTAGGGACACGTTCGTGGTGTTTTGGACCAAGGTGGCAGCAGTTGGTGAGGGGAGAAGTGATGGCAGTCTGCGTGTATTTTACACATAGGAACGTCAGGATTTGCCAATGGGTTGGATGGAGGGCATGAGACAAAGAGCAGGCAAGGATGACTCCAAGGTTTTGGTCTGAGCAACTCTAAGTATTAGGTTAACTAAGACGGGCAGACTGGTGAAGGAGCCAGTTTGGGTGAAAAGGGGAGGAGGTTCTTTTTGGACATGGTAAGTATGCGGTGTCTCTTAGACATTCAAGAAGAGATGTCTAGTAGGCAGTTGGGTACCTATGACCTGGAGAGATCTGGCCCGGGGAGATATATTATGGAGTCGTCCTTGCCTCGATGGCATTTCTGCCCATAAAAACAGATGACATCACTACAGGGGTAAGGGTGGAAAGAAAGACTCACGGAGTCCTGTGCATGCCAAGTGAGAGAATCAGGAACCAGCAAGGAGTCCTTAAAAAGTACGGCTAGTTGCAGTTGTTTGGACGCTGCCCCCTGTGAATGGACAAAAATATTTGTGACCAGAATCTCTTGGTCCCTCTGATGCTCTAGCACAGACCCTCTAAAGGAAGGGAAATGAAAGAAAGGGAGCGAATGCTTCTTTGTAGTGAAAAGGCGACGTTTATAGAATGCCCGAACTCAAAGGAAACTTAGAGATGATCGAGTTCAACTCCTTCAGTGTGCAGACAGGGAAACTGAGGTCAGAGTCGCAGGGCTGACAGGTGCACAGCTGGAACTCAAGCTGGAGCTTCGCGCCATCCTGGCACATGCTCTTCAGTATGTAGCTAGTTCCCCCAGAGCACCATGGGTGAGAATGTTCTGAAAGAGCAAACTTGGAGCAGGCAACATAGGAAAATTTCCTCTCAGTGTCAAGAACTGTGGTAAATAAAAGAATGGTGGTATCAGAGAGGAAACACCAGTTGGTGTTTCCATTTGCTCTTTACAAAACTATTTCTTGTCAATTAATGAGAAAGACCCAAGTTTTGCTCTCCAGAGAACACGTATTAGTATGTAAAGGCAGGCTTAGTTCTTACTTAAAAAGGGTCAGAGCCTGAATTTCAATGCTCTAGTGAGCTACTATTACCCTCGGAAACTTTGTAATCACTAATTCGTTGAGATTTTCTGATGTTAAGAGGCTTCTAGGTCACGAGATTAGATGTCAGCGTCTGCCAAGAAACTGCCCATGAGGGCGCCTGGGTGGCTCACTCAGTTGGGTGCCCGACTCTTGGTTTCGGCTCAGGTCGTGATCTCAGGGTCATGAGATGGAGCCCTGTGTCGGGCTCTGTGCTTAGCGGGAGTCTGCTTGGGATTCTATCTCCCTCTCCCTCTCCCTCTGCCCCTCTCCCCTGCTTGCTCTTTCTCTCTCAAATAAATAAATAAATCTTAAAAAAAAAAAAGAAAGAAATTGCTCATGAATGATGGTGTCAATTTATGCTTGTTCTTTTTTTAATTTAATTTTTATTTTCTTTTTCCTTCTTTCTTCCTGTTTGATGTGAAAAATAACATAGGGATTTCACTCCTCTACTTATACCAAATAGCTAGCCTGTTGTCCAAGGAAATCTGTTCAGTAAGCCAGCTTTCTGCCTCACGTTTGAAACTGTATAACAGTACATTTTTTCAATGTACATTTGGGCCTATTTGGGGAATTTTTATCATGTTCTGTTAATTTGTTAATATACTCTTGCAAAGTAACACATAGTTTTTATTATTATATTCTTATAATGCATTTTAATATCTGATGGTGCTTGGCCCCTCTCATTTCTCTTTCTGTTCAAAATGGTTCTGGCAATTTCCTCATGCTTATTTTCCAGATGAATTTTGCAGTAATATATTCAAGTTCCAAAGTGAAATATTATGTTAATGTTTGTTGAAATTACATCAAATATTTTGATTAATGTAATTGATTTTTTAAATAATGAATAAAGTATGTCTTTTCATTTACTAGAGTCTTCTTTTATGCTTATCAGTAGAGTTTTACAATTTTGTTTTGTTCATATGGGCCTTGTCCATATCTTGTCAAGTTTATTTCTAGGAAATTAATCTTTATTATTACTTTTACAAATGTGACGTGTTCTTACATTAAATTTATATTAATGTAGCGTAAGTGTTATTGAATTTTTATTAACAATTCTAACCAATTACCTTGTAAATTATCTTCTAACTTATTTCTCTGAGTTTTTAATGATATATAGTTATTTTCTGTGTTCATAATAATTTTTCTTCTTTCCTTTTTTATATATCTTATTTTCTTCTCTCCTCTGGCTAATACTTCCAGAACAATGTGAAATCATAGTCAACACAGTGTTTTCCTTGCCTTGTTCATGATTTCAATGGAAATCTTCCATTATTTCAAAATTGGCAACCGTTTATTTGACATAGGGTTAAGAAAGTATTCATCTCTTTCATATTTTATTAAGCATCCAAAAAATCAGGTGTAGATAAACTTACTCATTGATCTGTTTCTGTATTTATTGAAATAACTACATCGTGAGGCTTTCTTCCTTTGATTTATTAAGATATCAAATAATATTAATTTAATACTTAATCTTGAATAGCGCTTTCCTTCCTAGGGAAAATTCCACTCGGTTATAATACGTCAGTGTATTAATTCATGTGAAGATGGATTCTATTTGCTAAAGAGTTAGGGTTTTTATATCAATGTTCAGAGATCGGCTCTATCTTCAGTTTTCTATTTGATCCTTATCATCTGGCTTGGGGATCAATATCACCTTTTGCCAGTCGCCTCCCCTGCCTTCACTCAACACACACAAACACACATACACTTTTTTCCAGTAGCTAGTTAATGGATAGTCTAATTCCCCCCCCCCCAAACAACTACCTATCACTTCTTTTCCCTCTAAAAATATTTGCTTAATGAACAAACAAATCGGAAAACAGTTTCTGTTTGCCCACTTGAAAAACTCCGGAATGGATTGCTGGGTGTCTGAAGGTATGAGAAGGTGGTATTCTTTTTTCTTTTCTTTTTACCTGTTGACCCCCGTCACCCATTTCTCCCATGCCCCACTGCAATTTTACACCTGTTCTTCAGGCAGTGGTTGAGGGAGATGGTTCAGGCTAATCTGCCTTCGAGAGAATGGAGTTTCCCTTGGCAAGTTCAAGCTGGCGTCTTATGTAACACACAGTGCAGTAACTGGGATAGAGCTCCCACTGCCCTCCACCTCCTCCAGAGGAGCACGCGGTTGTGAAATAGGAAGAGAGCTTTGATGTTCAGAGATAGAGTTTCGGCTTAGGTAGGTCCTAGCGTCTAGAAGTCTACAGATGAACTGAGCTTGGAAAGGCAGTCAATATAAGGCCTGAGGTTTCCATATGATTTTGGCTTTCTTTCCACATAATGCTGACCTAGCCATGAGTAGTCCTGAACAATTCTGAAGCAGACCGTTGGGAAGTCACCGAATGTTCCCTTTTGGAGGTATCAGATTGAGTTGACCTTTGCCTCTTCATCCCTATCTCCCAAAGAAAGGGATGCATTCGCTCAAATTCCCCAGGGAATGATTTCTTTGAACTCCTTGTCAGAACTAGGTCAGAGCTGAGCCTCTGCTGGACAGTGGTCATCGGTCAACTGTAACAGACATTGGAATAGGCCAGGTGAGGGCAGCAAAGTGCTGATCATGGACCTTGATTTGTGCCCAGGGTCAAATAATTAGCCCAGAAGGGAGATGCAGAGAGGTTCATGCTTGATCAAGGGTCTTTATTATGATGGCCAAGGTTGCAAGGATTAAATGAGAGGAGGGAGTAGGCAGAGGATGTTCCAGAAAGAAATAAAGGCAATTCAGGAGTAGCAGCAGAGAAGGAAATTTTAAGTGCATGGGAGCCACACTAAGACCAGGAAAGGAGGGAAGGAACTTTCTGGCGCCTATTTTGAGCCAGATGTTTTATCCGTAATAATAACCATCATTTAAGTAAGAATGAATACCATTTTTCAATTAGTTACTATGTGTTAGGTATTACACTAGGTTGCTAAATGTTTATATGCATGTATATAAATATATATACACATATACATACATGCGTATGTTATATATAAAAATATATTTTTATATATAGTATTGAAGCTATGAAATCAATACACGGATAAGGGTAGATAGAGAAGAGTCTCAAGGCTGGAGCCCTGGGCACTACATTGTTTAGGAATGAGAAAGAGAATGAGCAAGAAGCCTGAAAAAGGAAAAGCTAGTTGCTTAAGTGTATATGTATATATATATACATATATATATGCATTTAAGTATATATATACAAATTATATAATGATATACAATGCTTCATTGTATATAATGTAATTTATAATTTAATATTATAAGTAACATTTAACAGCCAAGGAAACTGAAATTCAGAGAAGTCATTTTCCTACGTTCACAGTGTATGGTTCAGCTGATACACCAGCTCATAATTTTCTGATACAAAACCAACGCTCTTTCTACCATATTATACTCTCTCTTACAATGGATATAATTAAAAGATGCAACAAAACCCAGTGAGGTGAGTATTAATAAATTCACATTTTACCAGTGAAGAAATTAAGACCTCATCTGTAATACAGAAGTAGTGATACCCAAATCATTAGGCTTTTGTGTGGAGTAAATGATTTTATTTTATTTATTTTATTTTTGTTAAAGATTTTATTTATTTGTTAGAGTGAGAGAGAGAGGACAAGCAGAGGGAGAGACCCGCAGAGGGAGAAGCAGGCTCCCCACTGAGCAAGAAGCCCAATGCAGGACTCGATCCCAGGACCCTGGTATCATGACCCGAGCTGAAGGCAGACGTGCTTAACTGACTGAGCCACCCAGGCGCCCCTAAATGATTTTATTTAATAGACACTTATTGTGTTCTTTTTG
Source organism: Neomonachus schauinslandi (assembly GCF_002201575.2). Classification (NCBI taxonomy): domain Eukaryota; kingdom Metazoa; phylum Chordata; class Mammalia; order Carnivora; family Phocidae; genus Neomonachus; species Neomonachus schauinslandi. The sequence continues at coordinate 17,931,311 of NC_058419.1, forward strand.
TGTGTGTGCCAAGGACTGTACATACTAGAGGTATGAACACAGTTAAAAAGAACATTTATGTAAATCATTGAGGACATGGACTGCCCAGAATGTGTTTTTTCCCTTCTGCCTTGCAAAGAGTTAATCAACCCAAAGACACCAAGCTCATTAGCAACAGGGTTTGGATCGAACCTTTGTCTAGATAGCGCCAAATGCCATAGGCCAAGGTCACTAAGTTGACAGCAAAAATTAATGAATGTTCAGAAAGCAGAGAATTGGTGAAGCATGGCCACTGAGTTGCCTGCTTCTGGGTTGAGCCAGAACTTGGAGATCAACTCTTGCCTGCCTTCTATTAAAAGACAAGAACAAATAGGGATCTTTCATCCTGAGATCACTAAGTTTGTTCTCAGGAAAATAATGGAAAGTGTGTGTGTGTGTGTGTGTGTGTGTGTGTGATATTTATTTATTTATTTATTTATTTAGGCAAATTTCAGATAACATAAAATTCACCACATAAGCTGCACCATTTTACATTTCTACCAGCAATGTATGAGGTTTCTAATTTCTCCACATCCTCACCAACACTTGTTTCCATGTCTTTTTGATTCTAGCCATCCTAGTGAGTGTGAAGTGGTACCTCTTTGTGTTTTATTTTTTAGATTTTTTTATTTTTACTTATTTGAGAGAGAGAGACAGAGATAGCAACAGAGAGAGAGAGAGAGCAAGAACGAGGAAGAGAGGGAGAAACAGACTCCACACTGAACAGGGAGCCCAACTCAGGGCTTGATCCCAGGACCCTGGGATCATGACCTGAGCTAAAGGCAGACACTTAACCGACTGAGCCACCCAGGCACCCCCCTCATTGTGGTTTTGATTTACATTTCCCTAATGACTAATGGTGTTGAGTATTCTTTCATGTGCTTATTGGCCATTTGTATATCTCCTTTGAGGAAATGTCTATTCAACTCCCTTGCCCATTTTACTTGCTTATTTCTCTTTTTATTGTTGGGTTGCAAGAATTCTTTATATATTCTGGATCAATTTGTTTACCAGGGATATGATTTGCAAATGTTTTCTCCCATTCTCCGGGATATCTTTTCATTTTATTGGTAGTGTCCTTTGAAACACAAAAGTTTTTAATTTTGATAAAGTCCAATTTATCTAGTTTGTAGGCTTGTGCTTCAGGTTTCATATCTAAGAAGTCATTGCTAATCCGAGGTCATAAAGATTTACACCTATATTTTCTTCTAGGAATTTTACCATTTTATTTTTTTAAAGATTTTATTTATTTATTCATAAGAGACAGAGAGAGAGAGAGGCAGAGGGAAAAGCAGGCTCCCCGCTGAGCAGGGAGCCCGATGCGGGACTCGATCCCAGGACTCTGGGATCATGACCTGAGCGAAGGCAGACGCTTAACCATCTGAGCCACCCAGGCTCCCAGAATTTTATCATTTTAGCTCTTACTTTCAGGTCATTCATCTACATTGATTTAAGTTTTTGTATATGATGTGAAGTAAGAGTAAAATTCATTATTTTCACTGTGGGTATGCAGGTGTTCCAATACCATTTGTTGAAGAGATTATTCTTTCTTCCTTGAATGGTTTTGGTTTCCTTAACAAAAATCAATTGCCCTTAGCTATATGGACTGACTTCTGTACTCTCAATTCCATTCCGTTACTCTCTCTGTCTATCCTTACGTCAGTATCACATAGTCTTGTTTACTGTAGATTTTCATTAAGTTTTGAAATCAGGAAGTGTCAGTCCCATAACTTTGCTCTTCTTTTTCAAGAATATTTTGACTGTTTGGGGTACCTTGTATTTCCATATACACATGTTGGAATCAGCTTGTCAATTTGTGAGGAAAAAAATAGCTTGCTGGGAATTTGATAGCTATTGCATTGAATCTGTAGATCAATTTGGGGATTATTGATCTTAAAAATATTAAGTTTTTTAATCCATGAACATGGAATGTGTTTCCATTTATTTAGAGCTTCTTTAATTTCTCTCAACAATGTATTACAGAGGCACCTGGCTGGCTCATTTGGTAGAACGTGTGACTCTCGATCTCGGGGTCGTGATTTCAAGCCCCACGTTAGGTGTAGAGATTACTTAAAAAATGTATTACAGTTTTCAGGATCAAGTGTTTTATTCCTAGGTATTTTATTCTTTCTTTAGTGCTACTTTAAATGGAATTTTCTTCTTTCATTTTTAGATTATTTTTTGCCAGCTTCTAGACATACAGTTGATTTTTGGTATCCTACAGACTTTCAAATTCATTTGTTGTAGTAGCTTTTTTCTCTTTCTTTTTTATTTTTGGGAAGATCCCTTATTTTCTATGTACAAAATTATTTCACATGCAAATGTGTTATTGAGGAAAATGCTTGATTATGGTGTATAATCTTGCTTATATATTGCTGTATTGGGTTTGGTAGTATTTTTTGAAGATTTTTCATTTATACTTATGAGATATTGGTCTGTGGTTTTGTCCTCTTGTGATGTTCTTATCTGGTTTTGATATGGGGCAATAGTGGTCTCATAGAATGAGTTGGGAAATATTCCCTCCTCCTATGTTTTTTGGAAGAGTTTGAAACATTTTTGAAAAGGTACTGGTGAAGCCATTTGAACCTGAGCTTTTCTCTGTGAGACTATCAATCCCATTATTATTGGTCTATTCAGATTATTTTTTCTTGAGTCCTTTTTGGTAGTTCATGTACTTCTATGAATTTATCCATTTCCTGTAGGTTACCTAATTTGGTGGCAATTTTTCATAGTATTCCCTTTTAATCCCATTTATTTCTCTAATGTCAGTAATAACATCCTCTCATTGTTGACTTTAATGAATTTAGTATCCTTTTTTTCTTGTCAATATAGCAACAAGTTTGTCGATTTTGATAATCTTTTAAATAACCAACTTCCTATTTTGTTGATATTCTTTATAATTTTTCTATTCTCTTTCATTGATTTCTGCTGGGATCTTTATTACATCTTTCCTTCTTGCTTTCAGTTTAGTTGGTTCTTTTTTTTTACTTTCTTGAGGTGGAAAGCTAGGTTATTGATTTGAAATATTCTTTTTTAATGTAGGCTCTTACATCTGTAAAGATCTCTCTGCGCACTTCTTTTCTTGCATTCCATAAACTTTGACATGTTGTGTTTTAGTTTTCATTCATCTCAAAGTGTTTTCCAATTTTTCTTGTAATCTTTTTTCCATTGGCCCGTTAGTTATTAAGGTGTGTGTTGTTTGATTCTCACACATTTGTGAATTTAACAAATGTCTTTATTGTATGAATTTCTTATTTCATTGCATTGTTGTTTTGTGAAGGTACTTTGTCTAATTTCGATCCCCTTAAACTTATTGAGACTTAATTTATCTTGTCATTTGTTCCATGTGGACTTCAGAATACTGGGTTTTCTGCTGTTTTAGGGCACAGTGTTCTCTAAATTGTTAAGTCTAGTTGGTTTATAATGTTGTTTAAGTCTTCTATTTCCCTGTTGATCTTCTGTCTAGTTATTCAATCCATTATTGAAAGTGAAGTATTGGGCGCCTGGGTGGCTCAGTCGGTTGGGCGACTGCCTTCGGCTCAGGTCATGATCCTGGAGTCCCTGGATCGAGTCCTGCATCGGGGTCCCTGCTCGGCAGGGAGCCTGCTTCTCCCTCTGACCCTCCCCCATCTCATGTGCTCTCTCTCTTTCTCTCATTCTCTCTAGTTCAAATAAATAAATAAAATTAAAAAAAAAAAAAGAAAGTGAAGTATTAAAGTCTCCAGCTATTAATTTTGAATGATTTCTCCCTTCAGTTCCATCAGTCTTTGCTTCATGTGTTTTGGGACTTTGTTGTCAGGTGTATATATGATGATAAATGTTATAATTTCTGGAGTGATTTCACCTTTTCTCATTATACAATGTTCTCTATCTCTAGTAAGAGTTTTTGTCATAAAGTCTATTTTGCACGATATTAATACAGCCACTCTAGGTCTCTTTGGTTACTGTTTGCATCGTATACCTTTTTCCTTTTATTTTCAATTTATTTCTATCTGAATCTAAAGTTTGTCTGTCATAGATAATATATAGTCAGGTCATTTCAAAATCCATTCTGCTAGGGTGCCTGGGTGGTTCAGTCAGTTAAGTGTCCGACTCTTGATTTTGGTTCAGGTCATGATCTCAGGGTTGTGAGATCGAGCCCTGTGTCAGGCTCTGTGCTCAGCAGGGAGTCTGCTTGAGATTCTCTCCCTCTCCCTCTCCCTTTGCCCCTCCCTCTGCTCGTGCTTTCTCTCTTTTTCTCCCAAATAAATAAATAAACAAAATACCCTCTGCTGATCTTTGCCTTTTTATTGCAGTGTTTGATCTATTTACGAATAACTTAATTATTTGTAAGTTAGGATATATGTTTGTCATTTTGTATTTACTTTCTATATGTCTTTTAGACTTTTTGTTTTTCTATTCCTCCATTACTGCTTTCTTTTGTATAAAACAGACATTTTCTAGGATACGTCATTTAAATCTTTTTCATTTCTTTTACTACATATTTTTTATTTATTTTCTTAGTGGTTGCCCTGGAGATTACAATTAACCTCTTAACTTATAACAATGTGGTTCTGATTAATACCAACTAAATTTCGGTAGTGTACAATGGGGAGTGATTGCTTAACAGTACAGAGTTTTTGTTTGGGATGATAAAGAAGTTTGGAACCCAATAGTGGTGATGGTTGCACAACATTATGAATGTACTTAATGCCACTGAATTGTATGCTTTTAAATGGCTAAGGTATTAAGTTTAAGTTATACTTACTTTACTACAACAAAAAAGAAGAAAAAAGGAGAAATTAGGACATTCCCAGATAAACAAAAACAAAGAATTTGTTACTAGCAAGTGTGCCCTATAGGAAATACTAAAGGCAGTTCTTTATGCTAAAGTTAAAAGATACTAGGCAGTAACTTGAATCCACATAAGAAATAAAAGCATTGGTAAAGGTAACTACATACATAGATATAAAAGAAAGTATGAATGTACTCTTTTTGTTTGTAACTTTGTTTTTTTCCTGTCTGATTTAGAAGCATAAACCAAGAATTAAGAATATGTGCTGATGTCTACAACGTGGATGAACTTCAAAAACAGTAGGCTGAGTCCAAGAAGCCAGACACAAAAGGCCACATATGGTGTGATTCCATTTACACAAAATGTCTAGAATGGGCAAATCCATAGAAACAGGATGTAGATTGGTGGTTGCCAGGGGCTGGAGGGGAGGGGAAATGGGGAGTAACAGCTTAACAGGTACTAGATTTCCTTCCAGGCTGATGAAGATGTTCTGGAACTACATAGAAATGGTGGTTGCACAACATTGTAAGTACACTAAATGCCACTGAATTGTTCACTTTAAAATGTTAATTTTATGTTATGTGAATCCCACTTCAGTAACAAAAAAAGCAGCAGCTCCCCTACTGATATGGATTTTGGCAATTTAGGAATCACACGTTGGTCAACCACTCTTAATCACATAATTTGGGCCTCCAAGGAATGAGGATTGTACTTCTTCTATGTTCTCTCCACTTGAAGGCCTCTGAAGACTTAAGTAGAAAGAACCAAAATTGTAGACCATACCATTCCCCCATACCCCCTAACTGCAGGTGTGAACTTGTCTAGTTTCCTTGGTTTATCTCACTTTCCCCACCTTTCCAGTGTCCTGTCTTGGTAGTATCTTCCTGCTCAGGCTGAAATAAGTTACCATGTAGGTTGATTTCTTAATTCTGACCAATCCCAGTGGCTGTTGCACATTACTTTCTTTATCGAGTTTACTTTCAACTTGTAGTTTTCATTTAAACTGCTCTGACCAATCAGGAGACAGGTATGGGTTACTTTGTTGTTTACCCTGAACTTTCCAGATTTTCTGCAACCTCAACAAAGGTTCAAACTTCCAAGTACAAGCCTTGGGACCTTCCCAAGTACAAGCCTTGGGACCTCAAGACAAGTGCAGACTTCAAGTACAAGTCTTGGGGCCTTTCCATCATGTCCAGCCCAGTGCTAACTGATCCCAGAGCCCCCAGCCCTCCCCTGCACCCTGACTCTCATGTTTTCCCATATTCTCCACCCCATAGCAGCAGAAGAGCCTATTGCTTGTGGGCATGGGAAAAGAAGATCAGGGAGGCTTCATGCCAGAGGCTTCATTTGAGCTGGGCCCTGAAGGGTGGGCATTGGAGGAAAAGGACATTCCAGGAAGAGGCAACCACACAAAAGGTGTGATTACTAGTATAGAGGCCTAAAGTATCGGCATTGGCGCTAGGGGGCCATGGGTTCAAAGTCTAGTCTGGCCATTTCCTACTTCTTCTTATGATCCCATCCCTCGGGCCTGTCTCACCCCACTCCCATCCTCCCTCCCGGACCGCCCATGCTCAGTCACATAGTTGCCTATTCTGTGTATCTGGTCTTCAAATGACTGGACAACTCCCCACTTAATGGCCCTAATGCAGGTGGGCAGCTATTTAGGTTCACTTTCCACTCCAGACAGATCCCTAGTATCACCCCTATTCCTCTTTCCCAATTTTAGTATATGTGGTATCCAAGTAAACACTCCCAAATACAGTTGCTATGGGGATTGAATTCCGTGCTAAGACCAATCAAGTATCTGGTTTGAGTTTGATCCCAAGACCAAAAATTGTGGAGAAAACTTTCTAGAAGGCGACAGTGGTATGTAAATCTGAAAAAACTGGTTGAGGGATTGTTTAAATTCAAGTTGGGACCAATCAGGGAGTCTGGTTTGAGTTCCCGAGTGGCTAGTTTAGCCTATAGTTCTGAGAGTTCCTGCAACCCCCACTCAAGCGCAAACATTCTAAGCGCAAACATTCTAAGCGCAAATCTTTTCCACCAATAGGGGACAGACACTTAGAATATGGATAGGTTTTCCACAGAGAGAAGAGTGAGTAGATAGCATGCCTGTCAATCATTCTCACATCAACCAATCAGGATCTTTGAAGGCGGAGCCATAGACCAGCTATAAAAGGGGCGCGCAGCGGTTTGTGACGGTGTCCATTTCGTCTTCGGTTGTGTGGTGAGTCTGTGGTAAAGCGTTCTCCTCAGTGATGAGGGAACATGGCGGCAGCTCCCACATACAATCGTAACAGCGTAAGGTTAATTTAATTCTTAATTGTCATTGATAGTTGGCTATTTGTAAATGTAATAATGTATTTTAATAATGTTATTATTAGTAATATACTCTAATAGTCTAGAGGGCTTTAGATTTGTGACAGTGTGGGTCCCTTAGCTGAATATGGACAGTCTCGTGCCCTATGTTACAACAGGATAACTTTGATATTTTACTTGTTTAAATATTGGTCTCGGTCGCCTCTTATATGTGGTGTTACGGTGCTGTGCTGTTTTCAACTTAAAAATGAGGAAATAGATGGTGCTGTTGTCTGAGCAGGAGCAGGACAGCTCGGCGGTTGCCTGGGAGCTGATTTTGTCTTTTATTTTAAATTATTGGATGATTATTGCTTCTCTGCATTTGTTTAATCCTTGGCCTTAGCCTCCTTGTTTCTCTTATTTTCAAGCTGAAAAGGAGAAATGTCATACGCTGAGGGATCGTGTATGGGATTAGGACAGCTAGCGGTTGTTGGCTTCCTTCAAGTGTAGTTTTATAGGGTTTTCCCCCCTTAAATATCATTGGTGCGGTTAAATTTTAGAATCAGTCCTCTCATACGCTGACTTAATTTAAAAACGAAATAAAAAGTCCCCTGATATTTTCAACTTTAAAAATGAGGAAATTGACGATCTGATCGGCTTAGAACTTGTTCATTGACGACCTTAAATTTAAAAGAGCCTTCAGGTATCTTAACACCGGTATGCATTTTTTATCACTGTATTTAACCAAAAGTGGTCCTTACGCTTCTCAGGCATTTTCCTTTAAAATTTGGTCTTATATGTGCTTGATGTTTTACAAACACTGTGGATGCTTCTAAGCTTCCCTTCAGCCAGTATTGGATGCAGTTGTTTGGTTTTTTTTTTTTTTTTTAGTTTATATTTCTATTTTTTATTTACTACAGAATTTCAAAGATACAGGCATATAAATTATTACAAATCTAGGTTAATGGGTGCATAATATATAAAGATGTTTAATTTTAGAAAACAATTGTTTGTTCATCCTCATTGCATTCAGTTAAATTTCGGTATTGAGGCTTTCATAGGTTTCTTATGGAAAGTTTTGTGCGAATTTCGATTTCCGTGGAGGAAATTAATGGTCAGATTGAGTGCCTTTTATTTAGCAATGTAATTGTGTATTTGGTATAAATCCACTTGGTTTAAATTCTGTGGTGTTTTCACTTCACGGATTTCCTTAAAAAACATTTGGGGGTACTTCGGATTTACAAATGCAGAATTTAATTATCTGGCTCAGTCCGTAATGTTTTACGACACGTCTGTCACGGTCTGCTATTTACCACGGTTTGGCACTTCGTTTTACAGAGGAATTGTATTTTTACTATCGTTTTATTACATTAAAAGTAGCTCTTGGTCCTTTTCGTTAGCTTTGTGTAAAGAAGTTACGTGTTATCTTCAATTCACAAGTAGGGTAAAAAGTTTTCTAACTTGAAGAAGGTGTTGTAGTATTTTCAGTGTAAAAATGCACACACATTCACAATCTGAGTGGCCGAGAGCTTGTTTTAGGACCGTGAATGCCCCAAAGTGCCCGTCACTGGCCACCACTGAATGATGTTTAGGATTTTATTTTCTGCAAAAATTGGATGTTTAATAGCATGTTATTCAATTCATTTCTGCCCCTGGTCTTTTGCACACATTTCCTTGGACAAGTGTGGGATATAAATTAGGAAAGGAACAGCGAAATTGTTGTGTTTTCTGGCAGGGAGCAGCCATTGGAAGTCATGTCGCCTCATTCTGAATTTTACTTTACAGTATAGTTGTGTACTTAACATATTAGTAATTTAAAAATTTTCCCCTAGGCTCTCTTTCCCAGGTGTTATTCCACAGGGAAAAAAAAAGAGATTTGTATAGTTTCTACTTACCAACAAGAAAAAACATTGTGCAGTAGCTGGTTAGTCAGGACAGAAAATGGCGGGAATATGATGCTCCTCCCCCTGCTGGTGCGTGCTGGCCCTGCCCCTTAGGCCCCACGCACCAAACCGCGCGTCAAGCTGGGTTAAACAGTTCTAAACGCCGGGCGCCTGGGTGGCTCAGTTGGTTAAGCAACTGCCTTCGGCTCAGGTCATGATCCTGGAGTCCCGGCATCGAGTCCCACATCGGGCTCCCCGGTCAGCGGGGGGTCTGCTTCTCCCTCTGACCCTTCCCCTCTCGTGCTCTCTGTCTCCCATTCTCTCTGAGATAAATAAATAATAAAAAAAAATCTTTAAAAAAAAAAAAACAGTTAAACGCCAAGCGCAGGCTTTTGAACCTGACAGATCGCTTATTTAAAATTCACGCTTCTGTTATGTGACATCTAATGTGTATTCAAGGGGAGACTCGATTGAAAGGAAAACTCTTCCCTCTCTCAAAAACCCGATAACCCTGATCACTGATGGGAACCTGATTCTTGCCTTGAGGTAAAAAGGGTGCTGGTTGAATCTGTCTGGTTTATTCTTGATTTTGACTTGAATTATATATAGTGTTTATTATGTAAATGACTTACTGACACCTTTATGGGTGGAACATTGATATTCTCCAAATACTATCTTCCTGGACTATACTGAGAAATCAGAAAGATCCATTATTAGTAGGATTGAAAGTTGCTGCCGCTCCTGTTGCTATGAGGAACCAAGGTTTTAGGAATGGGGACATTGACTGGCTTCACAAATACTACTGTTTCAAGCAGAGCCTTAAACCTTGAACAATTTCTAACTCTGGGATTTAGGTCCAGGTGTCAAGCTTGAAGTCATCTTCATTGCATCCGCTTTGCTCAGAGAGTCCTAGAGGGGATCTTTCCCAAAGCCCACATCCACAAAAGCCCATATTAGTAACTGCCAGATTTCTTCCATTCTTATTTCCTGTGCCCCGTGTCCATGCTCAGTGTCAAGACAGTGACAATATTGCTTAATGGTTGAAATTATTCATGAAATTACTCTAAACGATATTAGCTTCTTTCTGATGTCCATGATTTTCTGAGTTACTGTCTTACCAATTACTGACACTAATACACCATGAAATGCTGTTGTATGACCTGGTGAACAACCCAACCACCCATCTCAAAGGTTTATTACCCGTAACCCTGCCTGAATCTTTAGCGAGGGTATTGAATAGAATAAACTGATTTGTTTGAGACTCCCCCTTAAAGAAATTAAGGGACACTGTCAGCCTAATATTTCATAATGCTGCTGTGATGTTTGATTGAAGCAGGATAACCGGTTCCTTTTGAAGGGGTAATTGAACCTTAGAAGCAGCAGTCTTATCTGATCTTGTAACCACAAGACTAGTGTAGTTGCTGTTTTACATTATCTTTCACTCTGCGTGATTGGGTCCCCTAACCCCACCAACCATTTTTGGAAGTTCCTCTGGGTGAGGGAAAGAGGACAGTTGTCCCAGCCTCCCACCTGAGTCTCCAAGTTAAGTAACTGTCTTGCAGTGGCACTAAAGCTCTCCACCCACAGGCAGATCTCCTCGCAGATTCATGCAGTCCCCACCTGCTTCAGGACCTGTGATGGAAAAGTCCAGTACTGATCGGTCTGTGGGTCTGCAATGGGAAGAAAATGGAACGAGAACCAATACTCAGAGCCAGCCAGATGAACAAGTGCATCTCTGTGTAGTGTGAGGTGAGGGGTGTCTGGCAGAGGGCAGCCCCCCTCTGCTGTCCCCCTGTCATCCTTAAAGATGGTGTTGAAGCCTTTTCCCTGGGTGTCTAAGAGATAGGAACGGTGGCAGGTCACTCCTGGGCACTGCTGACTAACTCCATGTCCTCCCTGGGACATTTATTTGGGAGGGGTCCTGAAGGCATAGGCCAGCAATTAAAGTAATTTGGAGGTCGATTCTTCTCTAAAGCTTTGCTCTTCCATACATCGTCGGCCATTTCACTGCTTTGCAGACACATTGCTGGGACCACAGGCCATGTTTAATACACAGTAATACACAGAGACCACAACCTTTAATTAGGCAGGGCCATCTTTTCCCCACACTTAGGTGCGTTCTTCTCTACACTGTGGGTGCTGCTGTTAAAGTTTGGCATAATTTGAGTGTTGTGATTTCAAAGAAACTTCACTTTGACTTTTTAACACCAAGGTTTCTATCTCTCTTTTTATTCTTTTTGCAAATCCAGTAACAGACATCAGAAGGATGGAATGGACTAGATTGTAGAAAACAAGCTTCGGGAGTCAAAAGGAAAGGGAGGTGCTACCTTTATTTCAACAGGTATGAGAACATGGGTGTGAATATAATTTTAAAGCCAAGCTCTATCTATGCAGAAGGGGGAAAGATGAGACCCATGGACCAAGTGGGGGACAGGGAATGGTGGTCGGTCAGGCAACCCTCCCTGGGACATTTATTTGGGAGGGGTCCTGAAGGCATTGGCCAGCAATTAAAGTAATTTGGAGGTCGACTCTCCTCTAAAGCTTTACTCTTCCATACATCGTCGGCCATTTCATTGCTTTGCAGACACATTGCTGGGACCACAGGCCGTGTTTAATACACAGTAAGCCTCTTGTCTCTGAATCTGAGAGACACTGCTCATTTTCACTCTCAGGCCATAGTTTGGCAGCTCAGCTGACTTCTATTATTTCAATGCTTTGTGCCACTGTTAGAAATTGTCAATGAAATCAGGTACTGGAGGCTGGGGGCAAGGTTTGAGGTTTGCATGCTAAGCCTCCCTGACCCCTATGTTTCCCTTCCCATTACACAGATTTGTGCAGGGGGATGAATGGATTTGGGTGAGTTGATCATGACAAAAAGCGCTAATGTCGATTGGGTTGCATTTAATGCTCCTGTGTAAGTGCTCTGTCTTGTCCCTGTCCAGGTCACAGTGTCTGTCAATACAACAGCCAAACCACAAAGCTTGATTTGTAAGTGTCCCCCTTCTTTGGTGCCGCTTTGCCCAGATTGCTGTCTCTGCTGGGCTTTTTGAAAACATGTAGAGGTTCTGGGTCTGCACTTGATTTCACCTTTGCTAACTGTCAATTTTCTGGTGAGGTATATGGGCCAGGATTCCTTTCTGATGAGGGATGAGATTTCATATCAATTTGGGGGTGAAACTCTCAGAACACGGGCGCACCCGATCTCAGAGTGGGGCCATTTTCTTACCAGTCTACACTTTAAGAGGGGTCGCTCTCTTGGGCATATGTTTTGGAATGCGGTCCTCCCCAGCAGCCATGGGACAGTACTTACTGCCTGAGGAACGGGACTCGTTACTATCATCTGGAGAGTACAGGCCTGCGTTAGGTAGCCCCAAGACTTGGTGCTTGCTAGCCTGCCTAGTGGTGTCAGTCGGACCTCACTTCAAACCTGCCTCCACCAGTAACTGTCTATCCTTTGTCCTAACACTCTGAGCTTCCGTTTCCTTCTCTGCAGAACAGCCCTCATGCTTTGCTATCAGGGAGGTTGTGAGAATGAAGCGTGACACTTCGTAATGCACCCCGTGCACAGGAGGTGCTCAAGGAATTGGTCCCCCATTTCCTAAATGTGTATACTTGAACAGGACCTTACACTGCTTGGCCCAGCCCTCCTCCCTGCTGCCTTTTCTTATCTTCTTTCCTCTCGCAGCTACAGCAAATTCCTCATAGGTTACACTGGCTTCTCTTTGGAAAGCACACCTCTGTGATCTTGCTTTGAAGCAAGAGGTGGCCCAGGGACCTGAGATTTCCCTTCTTCTGAGTCGGGTTCTGTTCTGGCCAAGTTGGACACCTTACACCGAGACTGACTTGGCTCAGCACCCAGAATGACATCCTAGGATTTGTCAAGCTGTGCAGGCTGGAGGGAGCCTGTTCACTGGCAGTCCCAGAAAGTTCTCCTCTCAAAAAAAAAGAAAAGAAAAGAAAGTTCTCCTCTCTTTCCTCCCCTATAACAAGTCCCTTCTGGCCTGTGATTAGTTCATTTAAGATTAGGTGAAAACATGGACAGTGTGAAAGATGGGACAAAATGCTAAATGTAAGTATGCCCTATTCTAAGATGATCTCAAAGGGACTGTTAAGTTTTAGTCTCAGAAGATATCTCAAGGGGCTCCTGAGTGGCTCAGATGGTTAAGCATCTGCCTTCAGCTCAGGTCGTGGTCCCAAGATCCTGGGATCGAGCCCCACATCAGGCTCCCAGCTCAGCAGGGAGTCTGTCTCTACCTCTGCCTCTCTTCTCTGCTCATGCACTCTCTGTCTGTCTGTCTGTCTGTCTCTCTCAAATGAATAACTAAAATCTTTAAAAAGAAAAGATATCTTGGGTTCCTCTACTTTTATAGTAGCCCAGGTTATATTTTGGTAGGATCATGGAACCTCAAGTTCACCCACCCAAGGTAAAAAAATCCGCATTTCTTTTTAATTAGAGACTAAAGTGTCTAGCTGTTACATAGCACATGGACATTTCAAAGCCTTTTGATTTATCCCTGTAATTGATGAAATTACTTTAAAGCCCTGGACCCTGGGGTCATTGTTATTTCCCATTAAGTGAGAAACTCAGGCCTGAGGTATTTAGAAAAAGCTTCAGCCAAAACCACTTAGTGGTGCTGTGCCAACCAAGTTCCTGCACCGGGTAACATAATGGTGACCTTAACTTCTGTGTGAGTCCGAGAAAGGTAGGAAACTTAACTAGAACTCTGCCACCTCCTTCTCATCCACACACATTTGTACCCCCCGCAGATGTCAGCCATCCTGGGTCTCTTTGTTGGGGGAAGTGTGGAGAAGGAAATTAGTGGGTAATTTCACTAAGCATTGGCATTTAAAAACTGGTCACAAGGGAGAGGAATCCAAAAGGGTTAATACCTATTTGGATGGATCGCCCCAGAATTCAGGAACCTAGGAGACATGAAAGTGACTCTATTCAAAACTTAAGGTGGAGCCTGGCTTCTTGAATCCTAATGAGTTCAGTCTTTTGCCCTTCTACTCATCTGGGGCCTACTTGTGAATGGTTGCTAATTATTTGGAATTTTAATGGGCTATAAATTCTCGGTTTGATTTTTCTGCCTCAAACTTATGCTTAGATTAAATGTGTTTTCATACTTATTTATATGGATATTGGAGAGAGATTGGATTTTAGTGGAAACTTAAGGGCAAGCCTATGTGGATTATGGGTCTTTTATGTAGGAAAAAATCAATTTTCCTAGTACTTGATGAAAAAGCACCATATACACAAAGGTTAATATACTCACATTTTATTTTCTTTAAAAATAACTTCAAATTGTAATTATAATATATGCTCGCAGAGAAGGTCTAGAGACTACAAAAAGGGGTATGCTAATAAATGTTTAACAACTGGCTCTCGAAGAGAAGAGAAAGCACTCTGATATATAGCATCCGCCAATTTCTGAGGTGAAAATACTCCCATCATGGCCAATTTTAAGCCACAGATGTGTCATCATTGAATGCAGATAGGATAAACTGTGCACTCTCCCCTCCTATGAGCCAGCTCTTAGACAGAACTGAAAGAATTTAAAAATTAGTGGCAATCCAATTACATAGAGTTACAACCACTGCCAACCTCTTGGTGTTTTGCCAACTAGTCTTGCTATGAAAACATCCATATTGGTTCTGATGAAGAGTCTTGTCACGGGTTTTTGGTAAGTAAATCTGTTTTCTCATTCAGATATTTCACTCCCATTTTGTTTCCAAACTCAAATATTATGTACACACTTAAGAAGGGCATAATGATTCAGTGGATTTATTTTAAATATTCTAAGTTTTGTTAAACCTAATGTTCCAAAAAGCACTGTACAGTGTGGCATTGAAAAAGTTGGTGTGGTTGATGCAGAGGCCGTGCTTCTCCACTTCAGTAACAGCGTATGTAGGAATGGTGAGAAGACCAGGATCCTCCCAAGAAGAGTTGTAGTTCATTCTCATGGTTTGATGCTGACTGAGGATAGGTCTGGCCCATGGGACTATAAACATGAGTGAGAGAGAGAGAGACTTTCTCTGGCTTGTTCATATTTGCATTCCCAGTGTCTGGAATTGGTTTTAGGGAAAAAACCTGCCTCCTAGTGAAGGACCTTAGGTCTTAGGTGAAGTGTCAAGAGGTACAAGAGGCATGGCTTTGTGTCTATGTGTAGATACGCAATTTAAGAAGTTCCGTCCGAGGTCCAGAAGGAGCGGATGAGGTTGCCACACTGTGGCTGGATCAGGCAGAATCTCCAGGTCACTCTAGTAGAATACAGCCAAAGGACTCTGGATAATCATGAGTGCCTCTGGAGAGCCTCGTGACTGCCTGATCCCCAAAGAGCGGAACTGTGAGCTTCTGCTGGAGCTCTTCTGCCAGAGCCCAGAGTGGAGATTCTGCTCTCCTTGCTTGCATCTTTGTCTAGCAGATGATGCAGTGATTAATGTCTGGGGAAAGACTTCACTAGAGGCAAGCGATGGCAAGGGATGCCAGCTGGAAGTGTGCTGGGAAGAGAGCAAAGAAGAAAGAAGGATTGTTCACAGTGTACAAAGGGACATGTGTAGTCTGCTGCTCAGAGAGTAATTTCTCCCAATTTGATCTCTTCTCAACAGATCTGGTTTCACTATTTCCACCTGGGCTAAGAAGTGCCTGCCTGTCTTCAAATCCTTGTGGAGGTGAGGATATATGAGAGTCACAGAAGAGAAGCATTTTTGATAATATATTGTTTCGATTCACAAAACAAACAAAATGGCTGCAGGTGAAGATTTTCACCGCTGGCCTAAGTGTTAATTAGAACCAGTTAGAAGCCTTGGCTGCGAGAGGGCTTGTTTAATTTAAATATTTAGGCAGAGAAACTGATTCTTAGCAGTCAGAGGCAGGGCTGGAACCCAGCCCTCCAGAGACCCCCCAAACCTATCTGTTCCCTTGGACTTTTGACCAGAACAAAGTCACCCCCACACACCTAGTTAGTGTAAGCATAGATCATTCGGGTA
Source organism: Neomonachus schauinslandi (assembly GCF_002201575.2). Taxonomy (NCBI): domain Eukaryota; kingdom Metazoa; phylum Chordata; class Mammalia; order Carnivora; family Phocidae; genus Neomonachus; species Neomonachus schauinslandi. The sequence goes on from NC_058419.1 coordinate 17,947,274, forward strand.
TTTCAACCAGTGAAAATTTTCATTGCTTTTTTAAGCAAAAACACTCTCCAGCTGCCTATTGTCAGTCTTTCTAATTTTTGGCTATTCTATAGACATGCCCTCCATTTGCACATGTAGTTAGGTTGAAATGTCAAGGGACCACAGGGGGATGTTTATGAAATTCCATAAAAAATACATTTTTACAAAACTGAGGTTTATTGGTATTCCAGAGGAGCTGGTGATGACTTCTTTTCCATCTGAGTCTGCTCCTCGCCTTCTCTCCCTCACCTTGAACTTTTGCTTGAGTCTAGGAATCAATTTTGTCTAATTTCCAAATGTTGCTGGTTGCTGGTTTGCCTGGATTCATTACATATATATACCCAGGATGGAAGGTAACTTGGTGCATCTTAATGACATAAAGACTACCCTTGTCCTGAAAAGCTCTGCCTCCCTTCCTGCTATTTTGTTTTGTCATTTCTTGGCAGGATTAAGAGATGTAATGATATTTTATTAAAATAAGGGATTCTCTTAACAGTACAGTGACCCACCTGTCTCATTGCATGATAAACTCTACTCATCACGTGCAGGCATTTGCAGGAATTCATATTTTTCACGGTGTTCTAATGAGTCTGAAGGGACTATTCCTTGGTCACTGACTGTCCAACTGTGGGGCTGACATGCATGTCCCGCAGTGTGTCTGTGCGGGGCTCCTCCCAGTAGAATTTAGCTAGCTCCTCACTGGGTGTGCAAACCAGTCAGGAAAGAGAAGTGTTTTTATTTCTATCAAACTTACACAAGTATGACAACGAAAGAAGCAAATGACTCCATAAGCTTTGCTCATAAACACCTACCACCATTCCATTGCCTTCTCACCGTGTTTATCCCGAGGCAGCACCATGTGATCTTGCAGTTGTAGAAGTAACTGGTGCTAAATGACACCCGCTCAGAAAAACATGAGAGCTCCAAAACATTTTTTTTTTAAAGATTTTCTTTATTTATTTGAGAGAGAGAGAGAGAATGAGCAGTGGGGAGAGGCAGAGGGAGAGAGAGAGAGAAGCAGACTCCCCACTGAGCAGGAAGCCCAACTTGGGACTCGATCCCAGGACCCAGAGATCATGACCTGAGCTGAAGGCAGATGCTTAACCGACTGAGCCACCCAGGTGCCCAGCTCCAAAACATTTTAAGATGGGGTTCTTTGGGGCGCCTGGGTGGCTCAGGCAGTTGAGCGGCTGCCTTCAGCTCAGGTCATGATTCTGGGGTCCTGGGATTGAGCCCCGCATCTGGCTCCCTGCTCAGTGGGGAGCCTGCTTCACCCTCTCCCTCTGTCTGCTACTCTGCCTACTTGTGCTCTCTCTCTCTCTCTGTCAAATAAATAAATAAAATCTTTTTTAAAAAAAGATGGGGTTCTTTGGCCACTTTGGTTGTCTTTCTAAAGGGAGAAGAATTACAGAGGATAAATCCTCAGAAAGGGGACCAGGAGAGAGGGAAGGACAAATAGGAAATGGTCTCTTCACCTTCCAGGGGCCTACAGCATGGGGGTGGGGGGGTAGGGCTAGAACAGCAGCGCCCTATAGAGCTGCTCCCAAGGATGAGGACAAAGCAGACAGTTCGAAGGACAAGAGCTTTTGGTGCGACAAGTGTCATGGGCATTGTGTGTTCAGGTGAGTTTCTCCTGCTCCCTTCCCCCTTCCCCTCCTCCCTGGGCTTCCACACCTCCCCAGCTGGACAAGCAACCTAAGGGATGTCACAGATCTGGGAGTTACATTACCGTGGCCCAAGATGTAGGCAGCAAGTCTGGAAGGAGATGGACACGTATCTTGAGAGAAAACCATGACGCTCTGCAAACACCGCTTCTCCCTACAGGCTTCAGCTTCAGAACATGGGCATTCAAAAGAAATGTGTGGCACCTTTGGCACTGGCGTTTTTTAAACTTTCATGTGTCTTCCCACCTTCTGCTTTGTGGTTTGCTTCCACTGATGATGAGTAATACCTAAAGGTGATTTTTATCGGGCAAAGAGATCAGTATAGGAGAGACTTTAAATTTTAGTGTCCTTGAAGATGTAATCTGAGTTTGGGAAGCATCAGTTGCTTTAAATGCTTCATTTAAATATATGTTGCATCTGTGGTCTCTTTTGTAAACACTTGGGCGAGGAGCTGGTGGCTCCATGCTCATAATACTATCCTCTTTCTTGGTGTGTCATTAAAGTGACAGACTGATTGTTCTCGACACACAAGGAAAGGCTGGTAAATAGTGTTCATCATCTCTCGTCTAGAGTCTGAGAATGATTTTTTTTTTAGTCCTGAAAATCTACTGTATCCACCAAAATACTGGGCTCTGCTGTGGGTATTCTAAATACTAATTTCTTGGTGGTAGTTTCTCAACCTGGAAAAATGATAGCTGAAAGTCTTAGGTGTATACATATGCTTCCGGAGCCCACAGAAGGGTGGAAGAAAACAGGCCACATTAGGCAGTGTGGAAAGGAGCGAAGGGAAAGTGTGCGAGCTGGGCAGTACTCAACAGACAATTCACAATCAGCCCATTTGTAAGGAGACCATTATCTAGGAGTCTTTCAATTCTCAGAATTAGTTTGTATATTTGATTCATTTCTTTCCAACCACCTTGAGCTCAATGGAAAATGAGTAGTTTGGAATTGGATTGTCTATTCAAATCTGCAGTCACGTGGGAAGAGCATCTAAGAATTATAGAGATTGAAGTGTCCTCAATACAATGCTCCAAATACGTGTAAGGAAGAAGCAGATCCAATGCCCATTCTGAGTACATGAGAGAGTACTGCCCTTTGGCCAAGCTGAGAGATTGGTGAAATGTGTTTATCAGTTTCCCTATGAAGTCTGTATTTCTAAGTACTATAGGCTTGGCTGCCTCTGCCTCTTGTGGATTTTTCTTGGGCCTGTGAAAAATAGCTCTGGGATGAAAAATGGCTCTGGGGATAGGTGGCCTCTCAACTTCTCATTTGTTTCGAGAGTTAGGTTATCTGGGACAGACTTTTGCACATGAGCCACTGTTTGAGGGGGAGGTTGCTCCAATATGTTTTCCTTCAGCTTCTCTGCATTCTGTATCTTTCTGCTATACTGTAATCTGCACTTGGGGTTGCTGCCTGTAGGATTTCTTTCCCCTCTTGTGGTCCCACATTGTGATTTTCAGGGGGGTTCAGCTAAATTTCTAAGTTCTAACTCCTTGCATTGGTCCGTTTCTTTTTCTTTCTTATTTTGGCCTAGTTCTGAGTGCTGGGTTTCGGGGACTCTTCCCCCCCCCCCGCCCCGATTTCTCCTTGTTTTCTGGCCCAGACGTTTGTTTTCTTAACACATTCTCATTGTAATGACACTTCTGAAACGGATGTGTTTTGTGTCTGTCAAAAAGCATCCATTCTTCAACTAAATCCTGTCTCTTTTCCATGAACACCATCAGGCTCTCTGAAATCCACTCCAAGCTTTAGTTTTCTCTGTCCTTGTCCTGCTTGGCTACACTTCATCATGTTTCATCTTTGGTGTGCCTTTCCTAATTCCATACATTTCTCTGCCATGTGCCCTTAGGAAACATGCAGTCCCTATATGCCAACCCACTTACAGTAACTGTCACTGGAAAATCATCCAGTAAGTCTGTTAGTTTTTTATGCTGATATTACTCGAGTTTTCTTCTAATTCATCTAGACTTTTTTGGTCTTGATCTTTAAGAGATAGTTTCCTAATTGCTATTACTGCACACTTTGTGCTTCTTAATCATTTTCTATCTCTTGGTTCCACTCTGATCATTGAGTTCTTGTCTCTCATCAATTCTCAGGTTCTTGGATCTTGATCACCTATGTGATCTTTAAACACCCTTCTTTATCTAGCATACACTCTTTAAAAAAAAAAAAAGATTTTATTTATTTATTTGACAGAGAGAGACACAGCGAGAGAGAGAACACAAGCAGGGGGAGTGGGAGAGGGAGAAGCAGGCTTCCCGCTGAGCAGGGAGCCTGATGCGGGGCTTGATCCCAGGACGCTGGGATCATGACCTGAGCCGAAGGCAGACGCTTAACTACTGAGCCACCCAGGGGCCCCTCTAGCATACACTCTTGAAGAGAATGTAGACCTGGGTGTATGCCCTTTTCTCTTTTTATCTGTCCCTTCTGGTCTTCAAGATCTCATATTCCCCTGTTTGCACAAGCTGACTTCTAAGATCTCACACTTATGAATGCTTACTTTGAACTAAATCTTGTGTTTTAATTCTTCTGCTGCTTATGTTTTTGATTTGGCATATTAGTTAACTTCTCTGAACTTTAGCTTCCCTAAGTATAAAATGAAGATGATAAAATTTGCCCCATCTTGTTAAAGGGGTTGTTGTGAGGGCAGAAATTAAAGCATGGTTGAATGCCGGGTCCCCAGAAATACCACCACAATAACTTGTTGCTAAGGCAAAGTTGAGTTTATCCTTACTGTGGTAAGGAAGAGCACTACCTTGGTAGAGCCTTAGTAGCATGTCAGGGAGGGGGAAAGGCAAAATGTGGGTAATTGTGAGGTTTGGGAATCTGATTGAAGGTGGCTGTTTGAGTATAGAAGCTTGGTTAGGATTGGGTAAGGATCATGATATAATAGTTTAGGATTGGTGGACCCAACAAGGGGACGCTTTTGAGACAAGGGCTTTGGTTTTAATCCTATTTGCTTGAAAGCCTGTTTGCTGTTCACTTGAATTTTTTTCTGTAAGCTTCTGGACGAAACAACAGAGTTATTTGCAATGTTTTTCTTTATGAGCAGGAGTTACCTGGAATAGTAAAATCATGTTGATGAATACAGAATAGTGAAATGATGTTTGGTAAGACAGTAAAAGAGTAAAATCGTGTTAATGTAGGCAGTGCATTGTGAGGGGATAGATATTTTTAGTTCTCAATATACAAAAGCACTTGTAAATGGTAAGTACTATACAAATGATTGTGGTGGTATTAATAAAGTGTTTAACTTGCTTTTGATTCTTAGCCTTTTTACCTAAATGCAATATTTTTTTCTGCTTAAACTCAGTAGGATGGGGAATCTTTATTCAAAATGACTAAGCTTCTGAAATGTCATTTAGCTCTACTTCGATGCCTGGGCCCAGCCTAGTTTGAAAAAGTCAAGTGTGTAGCCACTGTACGATTTTCATCTACATTTCTAGAAAGTGACCAGTCACAAAAGATAATGAAGGACAAATTTAGGAGGCTTTAATTCAGGTTAATCCTTCAAAACTGGATAAAATATTTGGGGGCAGATATACTCCAACATGTTGGGTGAAACAAAAAACTCACATTGCCAACTCAAGGCAGCCTTCTGTTTCTTTATCTGAAAGTGAAATCTTGGTAGGTCTTCTCTTTCTAGCTTCCATTCTGGCCTTCCATTCTGGCTCGCTAGTTAACTCCAGGTACATGGTATACATCGATTATTTTTAAAAACTCATTGGCCATAAACTAGAACAGAGGTTGTTTAACCCATATACTGATATAGGTACAAGATCATAGGAAGATTAAATTAACATTGGGCCAAAAGTTAAAATTTGGCTCTCCTGAGATAGTTATTGCATTGTCCATTATCTCTAGGCTATATAAACATCGAATCAGTATTATTGGACTCATCTTATTTTAATTGTGTGATTTCCTCCTAATGGTTCTGATATTGTAGAAAATAAATGGCTACAGAGGAAAGAGTATTATCCTTTGGCATATGTTATAGCTTCTTAGTGACCTAGAGCTTGTGTATTAGTTTATTAACTTTGAAGAGTTCTTGAGTGTTTGGAGTGGAGGGGGAAATGGCTACAGGAAGCTTTTCCCAGTGCTTAGTATTGGTTACTGTTCCAAATGGACACCTGTAGTAGTGATAGATAGATAGATAGATAGATAGATAGATAGATAGATAGACAGACAGATGGATAGATAGAGATGGATGGATGGATGGATAGATAAGAAATTACTTCAAAACTTAGCAGCTTAAAACAAAACTTTATTTTAAGTTTCTATGTGGGGGCGCCTGGGTGGCTCAGTCAGTTGAGTGTCTGGCTTCAGCTCTGGGTTTCAGGGTTTTGGGATTGAGCCCCACATCGGGCTCCCTGCTCAGCAGAGAGCTTGCTTCTCCCTCCCCTCTGCTTGCTTCTTCCCCTGGTAGTGCTCTCTCTCTGTCAAATAAATAAAATCTTAAAAAAAAAAAAAGTTTCTGTGGGTAAAGAATATAGGTATGGCTTATCTGGATGGATTTGGATCAGAGTCTTTCAGAAAGCTGTTATCAAGTTGTTGGCTAGAGCTGTTTGGTCTCCAAGGCTCAACTGGAGGAAGATCTGTTTTCAAGCTTACTCATGTGGTTGTTGGCTGGCCTCAGATCCTCAATAGCTGTTGGCTGGAGATGTCAGTTTCTTGCCACTTGGGTCTATCCATAGGGCAGCTCACAAATTGGCAGCTGGTTTCTCTTAGAGTGAGCAATAGCAAAGAAGATGCCCAAGATGGAAGCCACAGTCTTTTGGTAACCCAATATCAGAAGTGGCATCCCAATTCTTCTGTTATGTTCTCCTTGTTAAAAGCTAGGCCCTAGGTTCAGCCCACTCTCAAGGGGAAGGTATTACACAAGGTTGTGAATACCAGGCAGTGGGAATCCTTGAGAGCCATCTTTGAAGCTGCTTACTACAAAGCCTGACTTAGTCCTGCAGTTACGTCAAAGGCCCAGCAGTCATCAGTACTGTTCTTCATTATGAAATCTTGTGAACTTGAGGAGGTAGCCTTTGTAGGAGACTGTCATCATTGTATGAGAAGGAATTAGTAGAATTGTAAATTCATCCTATTTTCTTGCTAGAAATACTACAGGTATCACCTGCATCTAGAGCACCAAGAAACTGACTGTTCTCCCCATGGATTGCATGTTTGAAAAGGTTGTGTGAACCAGATAAACTACATTTAATAACAGTAGTAACACTAATAGTGTTAATTTGGTTCCTCATCACATAGAAATTTTTGTCATTGGAAATTTTTAAAACTAGTTTACTGCCATATTATAAAAGGATATGACTCAGGAACGGCCAGATGGACGAGATGCAGAGGGCAAGGTATGTGGGAAGGGTCAAGGAGCTTCCGTGTTCTCTGAGTGCCCCACTCTCCTTGAATCTCCACCTGGAGATTATTCATTAGGGCTTCTGATAGCATATGTTTATCCACTGAGTTGATAAATTCCTGCCTTTCTACCTTTGCATGTGGCTGTATTTATGTTATTGCACATGTTTATCTGAAACTCTCAGACTTGGACAATGTAAATAACCCTTGACCTAGTCTACCTGGCTTCTGATTTCACAGATAATTCAATAGATTAACACAACTCAAAAGAAAGGGATAATGTAAGTAAAGGTACTCAAATAGTCTTGATTGCCTATTATTATTATTATTTTAATTCCCTTCCACTATGGGATCTTCTCCTTATTTCTCTCTCGCCTGTAGGTATGGGGCTGTGGATAAAACAACTCTGCTTAAAAAGTAACAACTGTTCATTGCAGTGCTGTTTAGTGCTGGTGAACTGTCTGACCTCCTATCTGACATAATTTTTTCTGATTCCTACCCTTTCCCATAACTCTGGGCCCCTTTGTTGCTTCATACACATGATAAATGCTTTATTGTCTCAGGGCTTTTGCTCTTGCTATTTCCTCTGCCTGGAATGCTGGTCTTAGCCATCCTTGGTCTGCTGATCCCTGACTCTCCACAGTCTCATTGCAGTGTCATATCTGACCATTGGAGTACCAGTGTGGACCATCAAGAAATAAGAGAACTGGAAGGGTCCTCAGAGGCTTCATAGTAATTTTCCTATCTCATTTGGGAGATAAAAACAACGAAGAAAACAGATTTGCTCGGGATTCAAAGAATGCATCACGTACTTGATATCAACTCAGGACAAGGCCAGACGTTGAAGGGAATGTGAAAGCCCATGGCAAAGACATGATCCTTTGCCTAGTTAGAGAGGCAAAACTAACTTAAATTCATTTAATCCATATCATAGTTGTGGGGAAGGAAACGTTGCAATTTAGAGAAGTCTTAGAAAATCTTAATGGTGGGGTGGAACTTGTTTTAGCTTTTCGAGGAGAGAGCAAAAGTAAGAACCCACAGAGGAGAGGGAGAGAGTACTCAAAAGAGGAGAAAGGTGTGGAGTAAGGGGACAAAGGGAAGAGGGCACAGATAGAGCTCTGATCTTTAAAGCTGAAGTACCTATTGAAACCTGCTCTTGGCACAAGACTTACATCTTTCCCAGCACTTGAGTCACTTGGCCCTGAATACACAGAGGCTTTATTGGATTATTCTGTCTGTGACACTGCAGCTATTAGTCACACTCAGCTATAGGACCTGACAATATAACGATGTTCTATTTTTACTTCTGTCCTGATAGTGTCCCAGAAGTACTGAAATTATGACCAGAAAATTAATTTCTTTGCACTTGGACAAGTAAAAGAACAGGGAATAGTTCTACATTCAGGCTCTAAATCTCCAGAGTTGTTTAGAAACTCTTTGTGTTAAGAGTTAGGGCTGAATTTTGCATTAAACTTTGCACTTCTCCCCGGAGGAATTGGTGAGAAAAATATCTGATCAGAGCATTTTAATGTTGCTCAAGGCTCTCAAACAGATGCTTGTGCATATATGCACACACAGTTGTAACACTGATTATTTTGCAAGGTCAGAAACGGAAAGGCTGTGGAGCGCCTGGCTGACTCAGTCAATGGAGCATGCGACTCTTGATCTTGGGATTGAGAGTTTGAGCCCCATGTTGGGTGTAGAGATTATGTAAAAAAATAAAATCTTAAAGAAATGGAAAGGCTGTTTTATGCCACATACTAGTTGCTTTTTGAATATGGAAATGAAACCAGTTACTTTATTTTTTTAAAAGATTTTATTTGAGAGAGAGAGAGAGAGAGAGCATGAACTTGAGCTGGGGGAGGGGCAGAGGGATAGGGAGAGAATCTCAAGCAGACTCCCCACTGAGCACAGAACCCAATGCGGGGCTCAATCTCATGACCCTGACATAATGACTTGAACCAAAACCAAGAGTCAGACACTCAACCAACTGAGCTACCCAGGTACTCCAAAACCAGCTACTAATTTCAACAAGCTCCTTTTTCAAAGGAGATTTTTCTTAGAGGTGTGTGTGTGTGTGTGTGTGTGTGTGTGTGCGCACGTGCGTGTGATTGATCCCTCAACAGAGTATTCAATGAACTATTCCAGTGCACCCTAGAAATGAAAAAGGTACAGTGTGCCTAAAGCTTAAGGAGGTGTATTCATGTAAAGAAGAGGCATTGCAACCAATACTGGGAAATGAACACACAGGACAATTTGTGTCCTCATTCACATGGAACTCCTCGTAAGATCAGTTCAGGCCACATTCAGGGGCTTCTCAATACTCTTCCCTAATATTTGGTCCTTAGTCTCAGACTGTCAGAGACAGGTGGGCCCTTAGATCTCTCTCCACTGTGTCAGTGAAGAAATGGCAACTTAGCAACGACCACACAGACTGTGATTGAACTGATGCTGCAATCCTGTCCCTTGTTTTGTTCCACTGTGCACCTCTTCTCTCTGGACAACTCAAAATCTCCATCTCTAGGTAGCTGACAGTTAAACAAAGGCAGTAAATGAGCCCCTTTTCCACATGGAGGAACAGAACCACAGTGACCTTAAATGATTTATCCAAGGCCAAAGAGAGGACTAGGTCAAGAATCTGTGTCACTATGCTGTGGCCACACCCCTGTTTGATAACTGCATCAGTACTTAGGAAGAAATGTCATGTAACTAGGTGGTTAATTTTTCATTGCTTAGGCCAACTGGTATGTCCTGCATGTTACATTCAACCATTGGGAAGGCTTTGCCATCCTTCCAGAATCCAGAGTTTTATAGCAATTTCTTTTATGCCTGTGTCCACAGTTAGAGTAAGCTTAGGTTTGAAGTATTAAGGGTGGAAAGGGGATAGTGATGTAGTGTACGTAGTGGAATCCCATAGGAGTTTAGCCTTCCAGGAGCTTTTTAGCATATAATAAGCATGCTTTATAATTTACATGCTTCTAATTCCTTTATAAGCATGTAATTTGAAGGTAGAAAGTAGTAAGTGCTATGATTGAGGTCTGGATCTGGATCTAATGCTTTAAATCTGAACTCAAAATTGTTACTAGAAGGCATAGACACAAAGGAGTATCTTTCTTAGGCACATGTTTTCTGTGAAGGTGGGGAAATCACTGGACAAGATAGGAAATAAATAGAACCATTAGATGCCCTTGGAGAAAAGTATATTATTTATTTTTTGGGAACCTACAAAACAAGTTGGGACAACCATCATTCCTTCCTTCATTAACTCAGCAAACAAGTATTGAATTCTATTATATTAATAGAATAGATCGGGGGCACTTAATAATTCACTACTTAGAGTATGTATTCAAATGAGCAATGAGAGTGAAGTACAAAGCCCGTGTTAACTCTGTGCCTGGACTACCAGTTTGCTATTTAGAAACAGTTTCCAATCTCAGCTTTCCCACTAAAACCTACAATTAGTTTGCATGTTGTTGTACACTGATTACCATACTGCTTGCAGTAAAATATCACCCTCTCTTAATTGTATTTTCTTTGACAGTCTTTCCATTTGAGTTATTCATCCTGGTTTTGAAGAAATTCTATGCAAATCAACAATATAATAAGTGTTTGTAGTTTTTTTTTTTTTCCAGAAAACTATATTCCAAATCATTTCATAAGGTGGTGTGAAAACAGTCATGACCAAGTTGGCTGGCTGTTACTTGCACTGATTTTCTAATTCAGACCAATCTGTGTTCACAGGCTGTCAAGAATTCTGTGAAAGGGTTTTCTGAAGAGGGTGGGAGGTTAGCTCAGATGACCTATAAGGTCTCTTCCACCTCATGAGTATATGATTTGGTGGTAGATTGGATAGAAGCCATCTGCAAATGACATTTAAAGGGCTTTGGATTTTTTTCTTAGAGCCAGTAAGGATCAAAATTCTTCTTGCCAAAGGGCACAGCTTACCTTCTTGTTTATGGTAGTCATTATTCATTTGTCACAGGATTTGAAATAATAGAGTATTATGTTCAACTTCAGGATGCTATTGCTTTAAATTGTAATAAGTTTTTCTTTATGTGCCATTTACAGAATGCTCTGTCATGCCTAACCCTTGTGATATTGAAGGGCAAAAGTAGACAAGGGCTTCACAGAGGTTCTGTATATGTGAATGTATGTATTTGGAATGGCTGTGTATGGGAGCAAACTTTGCCACCCCAGAATGTGTCTCTTTGGCATGTGGATTATTTTGGGCTGATTATTTTAAGAAACAGAAGGCTCAGGAAGAACCTTTGACCTACCCCCTAACTGCATAAAAGACTTTAGATAAAGGACCTGCTCCAGGAAGGGAGTTATCACCGTAGATAACTACATTATAATATGAACTAGGTTGGTAGGCAGGAAGGAATTTAGCAAAGTCTGTTAAAATTCCTCTTTGTGTCCCATTGTTTCTGGATGGCCCAGCAAACATTTGTTTACAAAACATTTACTCTTTTTCATCTTCCTGTGAATTGTCTTCCTTCCCTCTGAAATCCCAGACCCCTGTGCTCTTTTCCTTAGCCCTGGATGGCATATAAGCCTCAGTAGCCTGACTGCCTACCTGTGGGCGTCATATTCTTATGGAGACCTGTAGGTATGTAATTGAATTTGACTTTTTCCTGTTAATCTGTCTCACGTCAATTAATTCTTAGAACAGGCAAAAGAATCTTAAAGGGTAGGGAAAAATGTTTCCTACTCCACAGCTGCATGGCAAGCTAAAGGAACTTGATAGTGTGCTTGTTTGTGGAGAATGCTAATCCCTCTCTAGTGTGTGCACCTGCACACATGCATATACACAGCAGGATGACCATATGGTAGCCCATACCATCTGTAAGGCCAAGACTTCTATTTGTAGGGATGCATTTTATTTGTTCAAAAGCAGTGGTTCTTAAATTTTTTTGGGGGGGGTCACAGATCAATTTGAGAACCCCTTGACATCTTACACCATCTGTTCAAAAAAATAGGCTTTTGCACATATCCATAGACTTTTATAACTTTTTAGGGGCTCAAGGACTACCTTAGGAGTCCAACATATTACCCAGGCTAAGAAATCCTATTATTGTTATCTAAGCAATTATTTCCTTACTTGATTCCAAGACATTTGGTTGCCTACCATGTACTCTGGGCCCAGTGCTGGATGCAAGACACCAGTTCCCTCCTCACCAGCCATGTAAACTTCGGACCATCCCTTTACCTCCCCAAGTTGAAGTTTTTAATAAATTAATACTATAATGTTCTAATGGGATGATTCCTAAAGTCCCTTGTAGTGCTTTATTTACTCAGCCTTGTTCTAAGCACAAAAGGCAATGTACCGTCCAAGCATCCAATAAGGTAGGCCAGTGACCAGAACCAGGCAAAAACAAGAAACAGAGGGAACAAAGGCTCCTATTAGGCCATTTGAAGCCCAGACAGGTAAAAAAAACTGTCTCACTCATATGAGGGAATGGCAGCACCACGTCTGCCTCTATATGTGGCATTTGATATTAGTATAATAATTCTCATGTCACTAATTCTTTTTGGCTATTGCACAGTTGTTTTACTTTATTGGTGGGTTGCTTTTAAACTTTTTTTAAATTGACTCCCTTTCAACTAAGTATTTAATGGGTCACATTGCTGCTTTGGACTCACGGGAGGTCGGGGAGATGATACCTGGTGTGAGGAAGCCATGAGTGGTTTCCACACAAACCTTTTCAAGTAAATTATACTTAAAATGTTTATGTTATTACAGACTCTACTGAAAAACATTTCAAAAGCTCTTAGTAAACTTGTCCTTAGGCTGCTTATGTCTGTATTTATTCAGCCTTCAGATATTCATTTGCTTGTGTCAGGATGTGTGTTTTAGTTTTTATTCAATATGATTTAATTTTACGTTCAAGGTTTGTATAACTGAGGCTTCAAGCTTGTATTTGGATGTCCAAACAGGTTCATTAATCCTGGGAGATTTTTTCCTAACCAGTAGAAATTCATCAACATTGAAAAATGACACATTCAACTTATTAAATTGAAAATATCTTTATACTCACCCTGGAGCTTCAATTTGTCAGCCAATAATCATCAAATGCCACCCAAACACTCATAATTTTCTGAGAAAATTAGCTGGTTTTAATATGTCTGGAAGATAAATCAGACTATCCACATTCTATTAGTCATAAGAGAAATTTATATAACTCACATTAAACACATCAGATCAACTGGAAAATTAGAGTAATTAAATGTTATAGGGGAAAGAATTTTATTGGAAGAGCAACAAAGATACTCTTGACACACCAAGAGTGCTGCCAACACCATCTCCTAAAGACCTGTGAGAAAGTGCAGACACAGTAGGCTGGCGGATGTGATGAATGAGTAAGCTCCCTTAGGGTCTTTAGGTGGAAAGAGGGACAGCCCACAGTGTCCAGATTCTTAACAAGTGGGTAGCTAGGTCTAGAATATGCTAGCACACTGGAGAAGAAGACAGATACCATAAAAGTTGACCTTACTTCTTTTTATTTAAATTAAAAACAGTTTGGAATAAAAAACCGAAATGCTTTCAAACATATGGTTGAGTTTGTGTTTCTCTACCAGTCCTCCCTAATACCTGTTTTCAGTTGTTCTGACCATTTCCCTATTTACATACACTGTCTTAATAGCTATTATTTAAAATTCTATCTTAGGAAATTGTCTCTTGTCTTCTGCTCTAATAGCTCAGTTACCCTACCCTCATCTTCTCCCTCCTCTCATTCCCTGAAATTTACAAGACAATTAATTTCTCTACTAGTTACCTCTGCAACTTTGGCCACTGTTGTACTTCGACGTCTATCTCTTGTTGCGTCAAGACTCCGTATGTGACAAGGACATTTATTTTGTGCTCCTGTCCTTCCCTTCATTTCTTTCCCTTTTACATTCTGCACTCTGTCAGATATACCTTTGCTTTTCCATTGTCAGGGTTGTTAAAAGCACTCTCTCTTTTTTTATAATCACCTTATTTTGCTGGAGTAAATCATTCAGTCAGCTCCTAAGAAAGGTATGCATATGGCAGAGAGTTTCTGAACTCTTAATTATTTGAAAATCTTTATTCAAACCTCACACTTGATTGATAACTTGGTATACAATTCTAGGCTCAAAACCATGGGCCCAGAGTTGGTTGGTTTCCATTTCTTCTACCTTTTTGGATCTTTCATTAGTCAGATTGATATTGGATCTCTTGGACCAGACCTCTGTGACATTTATATTTCTTTGTGTATCTGTCTCCTTGACTTTTTGCTGTATGTTCTGGGAACGCATTCTCAATATTGTGAAACTCATGACTCATTGGACACCCTTTTCTAGGCCACAGTGGGCACCGCACCCCCTCATTCCCTTGGTCTTTCCTGGGTCCTATTCTTGATGGACTCTGTTAAGCTTTTCACTCATAATGGTGACTCCAACTATGATGATAATAGACACAGATGTCATTATTTCTAATCTTCAAATGTATTCTCTAATAAATAAAAAAAATAATCTTTCTTTCCTCCCTGTCACCCCCCTCCTTGATTTCTCATGGAAATGTACATTCTCCTTCCCTTGGAATGTCATTATGCAGCATAAGGCATCAATTATAGACTTCTCTATTTGACAAAACATCATGAAGTTTGCCTTTCACAATGCCATGCCTGAGCTTTGAATAGAATTTATTTTGTGACTTGTTCCACAGCTGTTTTCTACACCTTTTACTTTGAATCTGGGTAAATAAAAATAGTACAAGGCCATGCATTAAATGAGTCGTTTAAAAACATCTTAAGCAACAAATGAAGGAAGGAGGGAGGTTACTTGTGTAGGAGTCTCCCTATCCAGAAAATTATAAATTTAAAAGTCTATAGTAAGCACTGCATTCATATGAGTTGCTAATTAGCTCATTCTTAATTGGCAGAACACTTCCAAAATACTGCCTTGATAATCCAAATAGTTGTTGCTTTAATATATATCAACAAGTCACTTATTTAAGCTCTGCACTTAACTTTACTCTTCCAAATATATAGCATCCCTTCTGTCACAGAAATTCTTGAGAATTTTGCTGCAATAATGTTATGTTTTGTGCTAAGTGGAAGCCTTCCAGATGATGGGTTCATCCAGCCTCCCACTTGCTGCAAGATTTCTGGCCCACTTAGCCCTACCAGTTCCTACTGCCTGGTAATTAACCAAATTCTTCTGCTTTCAAGCTGAGGGTCCATATTGTCATTGGGTACAGGCAATGGGTAAATGAAAAAAGGTGTTTTTTTCCAACCCTTAAACTATCTCAAGATGCCCAAGCAAGACTGTGAGATTAAAGGTGAGGCTTTTGATCTTAGAATTTGGAGCTAGAGAGCACTGTTTCTTTGAAGAAGTGTTTTCTATATCTTCTTTTCCATTCATTGTTCACTTAAGCTGCTTTTATTAGGGCAGAAGTTTCACATGCCATTCCTCACTTCACAACCTGTGAAAGCATATACAGATTGTAATTTTAGAAGTGACAGATGGGGTCATGTTTTTCATACTTAGAAGTGAGTGAGGGAAATAAGACCCTAAACACACATTGCTGTTCATTCTGCCTCATTGGAGCATTCATGAAAGACTCAAAGAATGTGCCTCTCTATATCTGGATTTAAGAAGCAGAGAGGGAATTCCAGAACAATATCTTAACACTTGAAAAACCATCAACTCAAATCAATGCACAGATTCCTTCTTTAGTCTCCTTTTAACATGTGTCAAGGTTATTAATAGAGCAAACTTCTTGTTGTACTTCATATTTAGAAAACCACCATAACTGTGTATTTTTACGGTGTTTTGAAGCTGGATATTAAACCATCCTAGCAAGGTTAAGATAAACTTAGCTTGTACAGGATTGGACATGGTATGCCTTTAAGATTACCCCAGTACATTTATTAGTGAATCATCCATGAATTGATGCAACTTTTTAAAAAATCACCAATTTTTACTCTAACCACAAGTGCAGTGTGATAAGCACTCAAAGCAACTATAAGAAGAAAGATATTTACAATCCAGGAAGAAAAACATAAGATTTTAGATAGCTAGCATTAGGACAATATCATTTAAGTAAAATGTTCCTATTGTAGTGAATAAAGTTTTTAAAATTTTTGTCTGATTTCAAGGCAAGACCAATATCTGGACTGTTGTCATATTTTTGTGCTTTTACACTAATCTGCTGTGCAGATTGCATTTCAATGCAGAACAAAATAATAGAGTATCAGGAATTATTAGGACTTCTTCTGTGGGTCATACGGTCTCTTGCCACAGCTGAAGAGTGCTTCAAGGTCTTAGAGAAATGCTTGCATAAAACCCCAAACCTCTCATGCACTAAATCTCCGTTTCACTGCAAGATTGAATTCCATTTTGATTAATACCCCTCTCTGTCATACAGCCTTCAACATCTTGGAACTGGGAAATGCTGGGTCACAAGGAAAGAATTGGCCATGGCCTGTTGTCGTTCTTTTGTGCTTACACTAATCTGCTCAACAGGATGCATTTCAACAGAGCAGAATGATAGAGTTTTAGGAATTATTAGGACTCATGTACTTCTACAGGCCTCTTTCTTGTATCTTATATCTTGGATCATTCTTTGCTTTTTCATAATCTCTTGGAGATTGTTGTCAGTGCTTTTAAGGAAGAGGAGGAGTTGGGGATCAAACAAACAAATGTGCCATATGCTTCTATTGAGAGAAGTCCTTAGCTAGGTCCTGGACTATTTGTGGAGCAGTCTTGGCTCTTGTGGGTTGATGGCACTCAAAGGAATGGGCAGTCCCAGATCTTTGCTTTAGGGGGAGAGAAGTTACAGGAACAAAGTTAGTGGACCGTTTTTCTACTGCAATGATCCTGGTGATCATAGGGAGCCTCCAAATCTACAATCCTTGGAATATTATTTTTTCCATTGTCAACTTTGTTTCCAGGTTTGGGTTCTGTGAATAGTGGCACCCAAAACAATAACAATCGGCATTTGTTGAGTGCTTAGTATGCTTCAACCAAAATGTAAATGGCGTTAAATTTTGACAGCTACCTGGGAGAGGAGCACTAAGTCTCACTGCATAAATGTGAGATAAAGATACTGAGCCTTAAAGCAGTTCAGGTTTTGCTTACCCCGTGGAGCTTGGGTACAAACCAAAGCAATTGGATTCTGGAGCAGATGCTCTTTTTTTTTTTTAAGTTTTTTTTTTTTTTTTAAAGATTTTATTTATTTATTTGACAGAGAGAGACAGCGAGAGAGGGAACACAAGCAGGGGGAGTGGGAGAGGGAGAAGCAGGCTACCCGGTGAGCAGAGAGCCCGACGCAGGGCTCTATCCCAGGACCCTGGGATCATGACCTGGGCCGAAGGCAGACGCTTAACGACTGAACCACCCAGGCGCCCCTTTTTTTAAGTTTTTATTTAAATTCAAGTTAGTTAACATACAGTGTAATATTAGTTTCGGGGGTACAATTTAGTGATTCCACACTTACTAGAACAGATGCTCTTAACACCTAGGTGTGTCATGGTGTCTCCTGCCACAGTGCAATGCTTGTATAAGTCTGAGGAGTTTCTGAAGTTTTAGTCTGCTATTGCTAGCTGGCTTGCCCTGCAAGGAATATTAAAAGAAGGTCTTAAGAGAGAATGAAAATGATTTCAGTAGAAAATCAGATCTACATAAAAAAGGAAGAGTATTGGAGTAGGAATAAATGAAGATAAAATAACATATTTTAATTTAAATATTATTAACTAATAAGTAACTGTTCTGATAATAGTAATGGAATAGTGGGTGACTACAGCATTTAGATAAATGAGCTATTGGCAGCAACACTGTAAAGGATGGGAGTGCTTTGGAATTGGGAATGCCTTTTATAAAATACCAGCACTACCTGTGGAGCAGTATGGTATTATTAGAAGGTGAAATTAGATTAGTAGTAAATATAGATTGTAAGCTCTAGGGGAATCACTAAATTTTCTTTTTCAAGTATTGTTGATATGCTAAGAGAGGAGATTAGATGGAATTGTATAAAATGCTCAATTAAAATCAGGGAAGGCAGAAATAGAGGGGAAAACAAAAATAAAAGCAGGGGATAAAATGGTTACTAACATAGTAGATATTAATCCGCCTATATCAGTAACTGCTTTAAATGTAAATGGCCTAAATACAAATATTAAAAAGCGGATTTTCAGAATGGATGGAAGAGTAAGACCCAACTATATGTTGTCTATGAGAAACCCACTTTGTTGTTTTTTTAAACGATTTTATTTATTTACTTGAGAGAGAGAGAGAGAGCACGAGTGGGGGGAAGACAGAGGGAGAGGGAGAGGGAGAGAATCTCAAGCAGCCTCCACGTGGAGGGTGAAGGCTGACGTGGGGCTCGATTTCATGACCCTGAAATCATGACCTGAGCCAAAATCAGGAGTTAGACGCTTATCCGTCTGAGCCACCCAGGTGCCTCAAAACCCACTTCAAATATAAGTATTTAGGTAGTTCCTATAGAAAGGGATGGAAAAAGATGCTATTACTAAATAAAAGAGAGCTGGAGTAGCTGTGTTATTTTCAGACGAAGTCGACTTCAGAACAAGGAAATTTACCACGGATAAAAGGGAGCCTTACATAATAATAAAAAGAAGTCAATTCTCCAAGAACACATAACAATCCTTAACGTGCTTGCACCTAACAACAGTTTGTCAAAATATGTAAGGCAAAGCTGATAGAAATTCAAGGAGAAGTAGACAAATCCACTATTACAGTTGGCAGCTTCAATGCCCATCTTTCATTAATTGATAGATCAAGCAGGCAGAAAATCAGTAAGGGTATAGTTGACCTGAAAAACACCATTAGTCAATTTGATCTAATTGACATTTATAGATTAAACAACAGCAGAGTACATATTCTCAAACTCACACAGAACATTCACCAACGTAGATCATGTTCCAGACCATGAAAACACCTAAGCAAATTTAAAAGAACAGAAGTCATGTAAAGTGTGTGCTTGGACCACAGTATGATTAAACTAAAAATCAATAACAGAAAAATAGTTAGAAAGGCCCCAAATATTTTAAGATGAATCAATACGTTTCTAAATAACACATAGATCAAAGAAGTCTCAAGAGAAATTAAAAAATATCTTGAGCTAAACAAAAAGGGAAATACATTTTATCAAAATTTGTGGGGATGCAGCAAAAGCGGTGCTTGAAGGAAAATTTAGAGCATTCAATGCATATATTAGAAAAAGAGAAAGACTTAAAGGCAGTTAATCTAAGCTTACACCTTAGGAAACTAGAGAAAGAAGAACAATTTGAGCCTCAAGCAAACATAAGAAAAGAAATAAAGAGACAGTAAAAATTAGAGGAGAAATAAGTGAAATTAAAAACAGGAAAATAATAGAGAAGATCAAGGAGACTCCTTGAAAAGAGCAATAAAATTGATAAATCTCTAGCCAGGGTAATGAAGGTAAAAAAAAAAAAAAAAAGTGAAGACGTAAGGGGGGCTGGCTTTGTTGATGGAGTGTGCAACTCTTGATCTCAGGCTTGTGAGTTCGAGCCCCACGTTGGGTGTAAAGCCTACTTGAAAAAAAAGAGAAAATACAAATCACTAATATCTGAAATGAAAGAAGAGTATCACTACAGATCTGATGGCATTACACTTAAAACTTTCTAAAATAAAGTCTATTCAAAATACAATTTAAAAATGAAGAATGATTGGGGGTTTGCTGAAGGCTGGGAGCTTCTGTGCAGATGATCAATTCACTGAAGGCCTGGTTGAGTTTGGCGGTCAGTTGAGAGTGGGAGAAAGATACAAGAGTGTGGCTTAGAAAAAAAAAAAAAGAGTGTGGCTTAAGCCAGGCCTGTGGCTGTATTTGGGGACCACATGGAATTGTCACTTACTCATCTCAGGAACACTGTTGATTTAATATGGGTGTTCACCTCAACCGAGGCAAAATTTCTGAAGGTTGAGACTGACTTGGCTTTCATTTTTCCTTAAGGGAAATGGGCCTTCTGTGGTCAGCAAAAGGCAGAAAGATTGAATATAATGATAACAATCATTTTAGCCAGTTGTAATAACAGTGCAGATCTATTGTTTTTAAACTGCCTAAGCCGGGGTCCTGTCAGCACATCCCAAGGGCAAAAAAGAAAATCACTTGTGAATGGCTTTTTAAATTTACATTATGAATGGTTCACCTGAGGCAAACCTTATGATTATGTGCAATTTCAAATACTGCGTTGCTATACCAAATCTCTGCCTCTGAGTCACTGGGCTGCTAGTCTAGCTCCTAACAAAGAGAAATCCCTTAATTGGCTCTTCCTAGGAATCTCTAGCTCTGTTTTCAGAAAATAAATTCATTTGGGTCAGAAAGGAGGAAGGCGGAGGGATGTGAAGAGGTTCAGGCTGGGGTGGGGGAGGGGAAGAAGGCCCAAACCAACTGTCACCGCAGCGGCAAGAGACTGTGGGAGAGAAGACATAGAAAACAGAGGAGTGCTCAGATATTTGGAAAGGAGAGCTCAAGTGGCCACAGTTGGATGGAACCTGAACGCTACTGCCAAGATTCGTTCTAGTCATAATCTTTTCCAAGACTAGTACCACATGCTGCTGAGTACTTACTCATTATTTTACGCAGGGACAGTGTCTCTGATAGATACCTGCAGGACCCTGGTTATACCCCCTCTTTTGCTTATTAGACCCTGTGGATTATTCCCATGTAGAGAGAACAGGTCTCGTTGGCACAAAACAGTCATGCTTACAGACCCAAAGAACATCATCTCTGCTGTGGACTGCATCGTGTCTCCCCACAATTCATATGTTGAAGCCCTAACTCCTAATGTGACTATTTGGAGATAGAGCTGTTTAGGAGGTAATTCGGTTTAAATAAAGTCATAAGGGTAGTCATCAGATAGAATTGGTGGCCTTTTAAGGAGAGAGAGACAGAGAGGGACAGAGAGAGATGAGAGATGTGCTTCTCTCTCCAAGCACACATACCAAGGAAAGGCCATATGAGAACAGAGCAGGAAGGCAGCCATCTGCAAGCCAGGAAGATTGCTCTCACCAGAAGCCAAGCTCTGCTTCTGGAACTGCGAGAGAAGAAATTTTGGTTTTTTTACAACCATCTGGTCCATGGTATTAGTTATGGCAGCTCCAGCTGACTAAGACATCCTCCGGCCTTGGCTCTCCAGCTATGGAGGACCAGTGGGGACAATAGCTAGAGTATTGCCCACACATAAAGCACGGATAAAGAAATTCCCTGTGTGGAAGTTTGCTGTTTAGAGTTGTTTAAAGGGCAATTTGGCTTGTCTCTTTGTGTTTTAATAGCAGAAAGTCATTTCATGTAATAATTCAACTCCGCAGCCGACTCTAATCTAGGTCTGTTGGGAGGGGGTTGCATTCTTTGCTTGTGATTTACATTGCCTGACACCTAATGTAATGACTTCCATTACGAGGGCCATTGCTGTGTCTGTGTAGTTCCAATCTGTCACTGGCTACGTTCTGAGAGCTGGGTTCCCCCCCCCCATTCAATCAAGAAACTAGTGCTGTGTGTAATTAATTACATCCTTTTACCCCAACCTCACTGACTGCTACACATCACTTCTCTTAGAAACTCAGTTGAAAGCAATATTTTTCCTATCTCACTCCCCCTTTCAGTACATGCAAACTTGGCTGTGCAATCAATCATTGAAACTTTTGGCTTTTTCTTTTTTCACTTCAAGTATTCATGAGGATGTCTCTGTTGAAATTTTCAAATACATTCTTTTAAGGATGTCGTTAGTACCCGAGCTCCCTAACTAGCTACCATGCTTCGGGATGATCTTTGAAACTGGGAGTCTCAGCCATCTGCGTGTAAGCAGCAGTTCATCCCTGTGATTGTCTTCTAAGGGCTGTAACAGATGTTTTAGCTGATAAATAACACCTGTAATTTTATTGTCAACATTGCAGTTCAGTGACAGTACCTAAGAACCACTTATTCTGTGGGGTAGGTTGAATGGGGTAATAGAACGTCAGACTCGTCAGACTAGGATTTCGAGGGTGAGGTTATTTAGGTTGTATCATTAAGCTTTATTACACCAAATAATTTATCCAAGTGGATGGTCTTCAATTTTCAAGTCACTCAGATTTTGAGTGACTGAAATTAAGAGAGTGAGGTTCATTATGAGCAGTGAGAAGAAAAAAAGTGCATCAGAAGCTTGGAAAGGAACAGAATCTTAAAACCAGCTAAGCCCATAATGCATTCCAGTGAATTGTTAAGATGCTATTATTATGTTAAGAAGTTCTCTGCTTTCCTTTAAAGGTCTCTGAGAGTATTTTCTGTTGGCCATTAAGACAGAGCAAGGCAAACCAGACAGCAATTGTGACTTGAATGCCTAGTGCTGTAAAACGATTATGTGAATCCATTTCAGTTTAGGTATTGAAGATGACAGCGCCTCGGTGCTGTTTTCATCATTAAAACTCAGGAGGGAAAATGTAAAGTGAGTGGAAAAGAGGAAGGTGGGAAAAAATTAATTGGAGCTATGAGACCAATGACACTCCCACCCGGTCGCCGCATCCATAGTTAAAGAATTAAAGGCTGTCTAGAGGACTCTGAATGAGTCACTTCTACTGCATCTCTAGAAGGCTGTTAACCTCTTGCCCACATGTTGGAAGTGTAACCCCTGGAACAGACTCTAACTCTGTGGACTAGAAGAGAGAAATCAGGATAAGGCAGAAGTTCTTGGAGTTTATCCAGGAGAGTTTAGTTACTGAATAAATGAATATCCTCATTACCCCAACTCTCTCCTCCAACCTGACATGACTCTCTGTGCTTTGGACCTTTGTGCTGCTTCTCATCCCCAGAGTGCGCCCCCTCATTTCATTTAATGAATAGACTGGAAAGCAAGGGACTGTACATAGGTAGGTACTTAGGCAGGAGCTCTGGGTTCTAGACTAGACTCAAACACTTTAAAATCTCTCTGACCTGAACGTCCTTCGCTGATGAACTTGGCTGTGAGGCTAATGACCTTTTATGTCTCACCAGCATCAAAAGTCCTTAAGTCTGTGCATTTACCAACCTCAGAGCGATTCCTGCTCTGTGACCCTTCGGCATTAGGAACCATCTAGAAAAGACCACTGACCAGCTCCTGAATGTTCACATTAAAAGATAAAGCCTACTTACTTTTGGCTTGTCTCAAGTATGAATCTGTTTTATATCAGCAGTAGAAAATATTAGCTTTCTACAGTTTTCCTATGCATATTTGAAAGAAGACATGAGCTCATTCTATATCCACGGTTAATATCCTGTTTTCTTAACATATCCCTGTCATGGGCCTCAGATAATGACAATGTATTCTGAACCAGGTGCTGTATACATAGTATATTAGTGGAGTCACTTTCAATGGAAGGTGTCCAAAAGAAAAGCAATTCAAAGTAGCTTTTAAGCAAGAAAGGAAATTTATGGCATGTTACTGAGAAATCCTGCAGTAGCTCTTGGTTTCACATCTAGTATTCGTTTTCATTCTACTTTTCAGCATTGCTTTCTCTTGTTCACCGAGTCTTGGCTCTTTTCTGACACGGAAAGGCCCTTTCCATGTGACAAGAGGAGACAGTTACCAGTGCTCATGCTTGTCTGCATCCCAAAAAGAGAGATTCTGACTCGGGGGGCGTTCCAATTGTCCCCACATAGCTTACGTGCATCACCTGCACAGATCTTGGTGGGCAGGGGACATGGGTTACCATGACTGACAGTCAACAGCAGTCCATGGCATTCTCTTCCCGGTCCGCTCAGCACTCACACTGCCACTGAAATGTGCAAGCCAGTCTCCCTCCTTTTCCTGGGAATCTTTGTACAAACAACCCCCTGGCTGAAGTCACACACACACTCATTCTCTTTCCAACTGTGAATATAACCAAAAGACAAACAAGTTGATGTCTCCAGTGATATCTGTGGAGGGACTTCATTCCCCAGTTGTGGAATTCATTTTGTGAAGTCTTTAACGAGAATAAAAATCAAATTTTGCACTTTTTTCCCACCTTTTGGTAGTCACAGACACATTCACTCCCTTTTCTGCATTTTTAAGTCAGCTCTTCAAGTGGTTCTGAAACCTATAAATATTTGAACCCACTGTGTTCAGATGTTCACAAAGATGGCATCTGAATGTCATCTTCATTCCCACCCAGGTGTGCTGTCTGAACTGCCTCAATGTATAACCAATTATCTACTTCAGTCTCGCTTGAACTCACACTCCACTGTCATAAAACACTTTTTCATCTTCCATCCCTGGGCCCATACTTCAGACTCACTAAATTCCACATCCTAATGACTTATAGTACCAAGCTCACCAAAGGGGATATTAACTGCTCTTGCAACATGCTTCATGCTTTGCCACTGCCGTACCCTTGTGGATGCTGATCATTTATTTCTACAGTTTCATCTCTGTTTTTTATCACTCCACCACTGGCTGTTAAAATCCCATGCATTTCATACTAAAAGCAGACACGAATGTGAAATACTTAAACAGATTATTAGGAAACCATTCATTGGAAGTGGCCCTAGTGGCTTAAATAAGTAGGCATTTAATTATTTTAATTATTTTTCACATGACAACT
This sequence comes from Neomonachus schauinslandi, assembly GCF_002201575.2. Lineage (NCBI taxonomy): Eukaryota > Metazoa > Chordata > Mammalia > Carnivora > Phocidae > Neomonachus > Neomonachus schauinslandi. The sequence continues at coordinate 17,971,858 of NC_058419.1, forward strand.
ATATCTGGGGCTGCCAAAATTTCTATTTCAGGCTTCTTCCCAACCTGAGTATGGAATTAATGATTAAAACTAAGTATCATTCAGGCATGTTTGACTGCATGTAACAAAAAGTTTTATTGCGTGTAACCACAACTACAAGTTCGCAGCATAGAAAGTGTGTTGGTGGTAAATTCCCTCCTTGCGTAGTAGCTCCAGATCGTTAAAGATCGGTGCTCTTAGGCCCTTCCATTTTATTCTGCCATCCTGAACTGGTTAGCTTTCCAATTCAGCTAATCTAAAATTACTTCTCTTGGGGGCTCCTGGCTGGCTCAGTCAGTAGAGCAAGCGACTCTTGATCTTGGAGTCATGAGTTCGAGACCCACATTGGGCATAGAACTTACTTTAAAAAAATAAAAATTAAAAATAAAAAAGTGAAATTACTTTTCCTCTCCCAGCCTTTGGACTTAAGCCTCATGGTATTCCATATCCAGTAGTCCTGGGCTTTCAACTGCAAGTAACAAAACAGAACTACAGTTGCTTAAGTAAGTAGGATAGTTATTACAGTGGCTCAATGACATCTTCAAGGAACCATGTTTCTAAGGGATCTTTTCACTCTTCAATTCTTGTTATATTTCATCTTCATATTTGTTGTCTCCTGGAACCAATAAGGCTTCTTTATAGCAGTGTTCATCTTCATACTATTGTCTTACAAGATAGGAAGGCTTCCTTATTCCAGCTGTCATATTTGTATTCAGTTGGTGAGAAGGGAAGGAGTGGATGTTGAATGGCAAAACTGGTCTTCCCAGCCATCTCTCTCTCTCTCTTTTTTTTTTGATCAGGTACACAAACTCAGTAGACTCCTGCTGCTCTCTATTGGCAGCTATGTCAAATGTCCTCAACACTCTGGAAGAGGGGTCGGAAAGGGAAATGTTGTGGATGGGGCTGGGGTCAGCCAACCCATGTGCCACGTGGTAGTAAATATTACAATAGAATTCCCATTGCTAGCAAGGTATTAAGCTATGCTTACAATCCCCTTATTTCATAGATCTGTGTCCAATATGGTAGCTAATTGTAGCTATAGGTGCTGTAGCTATTAAGATTAAAATTAAATACAGTGAAAAATCCAGGACCTCAGTTCCATTAGCCACATTCAGGTGTTCAATAGCCACATGTGGCTGAGAGCTACCATAGTAGACCACACTAATACAGTACATTTCCGTCTCCGCAGAAAGTTCTATTGCACAATGCTCTGCTAGGTGAAATAGGGCCAGTGAAGGGACAGGGTTAACTCCCAGTTTTCAGAGTTGGCCAGTGGTGAAGCAGAGACCAAATACCTGGGTTTCTAATGTTCAGATTATTCTTCTTTTAAGTAGATAGCATGGTTTTTTGTACATTTCTTTCTTCTTAATATTGCTTTTTATTTTCAAAAAAATTATATCTATATTTTGTTGTTCTTTTATGCTCTAGTATAAATGAGTACCTAAAAATGCCGACCTGGGTATCCTGCAGTGTTTTCATTCCTAATACATCGAGCCACTTAACATTACAATATAGCAAGGGCCTAAATGACCATAAAGAAGTCAGTTGAGAGTAGGTAAGAATTGTGAAAGATTTCATTCTGTTTTTTACTTTCTGTGATAGCTAAAAGGCATTGCCCCTTTAAGAAACCGGATGATAAAATCACACGCTTCTGAGGCTTAGACTGAGGCTTAGACTGAGTGAACGAGGAATAGCTAGAGGCACAAAATGTTGCATACCCTTTAAAAAGCTTCTTAGATCCTCAGCCTGAAGAAGGGCTAGACTGGAGGAGAGTAGTCCAGAAGCTAAGATTGTTTTAAGAGTAATAAAGAGGAGATAGGTTGGTATCACGTAGATTCTAGGTAATAGCTAGATAGAAATGGAAACACCTGGTTTCAAGCATGTGTAAAGTCTTGGGTGATAGAGGGGGACAAAAGAAAAAGCATTAGTTGGAAAAATAGAGAATATTAGAAGTAATTAAGAGTAGCCATGCATTTGATTTTAGGGGTAGGTGGGTCATCATTTACTTAATGGGGCTAGTCCAGAAGTAGTAGATGGAAAATATGAAACTGATGATAAACCTACATGAGCACATTATCTGCGTTATTGCTGTCATCCTTGATTTCTTAAGGTAATTTAAGTTGGTTTGCTTGTACTGTCTCAATTAGCTATCCATCATCAACTGCCTGGTGGCTACAGCCCGAGTTGAAAGTTGGCATCTCAGAAGAATACACATCTCCCTCTGGTAGCTGGCCTTCATTTCTAACTCAGAAAACCACACCACTGAAAGCCAAATACTTGGCAGCAACCCACTCTAGTGCATTAGTGAGGCCATATCCAGTATTCTTGAGTATGAGCCTCGTTTTTTTCATACCAAAGAAATCCAACTTTTCCCAGAGCTTATTCCCCTGGTCCCTGCAGTCTCTGAGCATGTTTTTCAAGCCCTTGCTCAGGAAGTAAGTAACCAGCTTAAGCATCTGTAGGTCAGAAGGTATTGGTTCCTTCTAGATCTGTGCTTTGTTTGTTTTCACATATCCAGGAGACATAAATGGAAATCCTCCTGTGTCTTGGGAAAATACCACCCAGGTGATAATGGAGAATCTGCGTTTAGGTCTTAGTAATGAGGTTGTATGTTTTGACAGCATATATACTGATATTTAAAGAACATTAGGGGATTTGTGTTCTTGAGCAAGTTATCCATGGGCTTAGTTTCCTCATTTGGAACTGAGGAGCTTGGACAAGTTTTTTGTGAGACAAATTTTCTGATTCTGTGTGGGAAATATCGCTGCCCCTCAGTGTTTGGAAATCATTAAAGATGCCACCCCTCAGTACAGATGAAAAAAATGCACTGGAAATTGTTGAAAACGGCTGTTGTAGAAAATTCCCAGTACAACTCATGGGCTCTTTCAATGAGGAAATTACAAGTTCCTGAGGAAATTCTCATGAATTCCAGCCTTTGTTGGAAGGCACTGAGAATTTACACTGGGTAAATCAATGTATTATTGATTGATCTGCTGTCATGAATCGATTTTTCTTTCCTTTTTGCGGTCTCTGTACCTGTATGGTGAATGTGTCTGTATGGTGAACATCTAGCAGAAGCCTTCACAGTTGTCCAGCAGCTCCTCAGAGAAGTAAGCATAGGTGGTTCCCCAAATTCCAAAGGTATTTTTCATATCGAGCAGAAATAAGTAGACTCTAAAGAAAAGAAAGCAACTAGGCTATGTAGGGCACTAGGCTAGTGGGCTCAGTCACATGTGCTCTCATGTGTCTAGTCAGAGCCATGGAAAAGTAAAACCTATCAAAGTGCAATTATGAAAATAGGGACATCAAAACCAATCAAATTCAAATCCCTTTCGGTGGCTTCAAAGTCAATCCCAGTGTAAGAACTCTTTTTACAATTGCCCTATGCCTGCCTCATCCAACCTATCGTTTCACCCCACGAATCAATGACTTGATTTCACATTTGTCAAGTGGGCATGTTAAACACTGGCTCCCCAAAATATCACTGGAACAACCTGTTGTCAAGAAAAAATCAGCTGAGTTTATTGCCCACCACTGTAAGGGAGAACTCCATACTGAGAGAGTCTAATCGTGTTTTAGGGGAGGAAGGGAAAGACCGGGGGATTGAGACTTTGAAGTCTGTCTTAACAGGAGTGGGGGACTTGATTAGGATTGGGTATAGGTGGGCCTGGCAAAACAGGGATCTGGATGCAAAAGGTTCAAAAAGTCTTAGGGTAGAAACTGTCAGTTGATGTTTTCTATTGAAGAGTTGCTGGAATGAACAGTGAAGCTATTTGCAACTTGAATCTTCCTGGGCAAGAGTCTTTTCAAATAGTACAGTCACACTGAGGAAAATAGTGGAGCGGTAGATTCATGTTAATGTAGTCAGTAGGCTGTGTGGGGTACATGATTTTGGTTCTCAGTGCCTACATACTGGGGGAATACACGTGCCTTGGAACTCTCCAGGTGCTTATGTATTTTAAAGTTCACAGACATAAGAAGCAAGAATTGAGGGAAGAGAGCTACGACTAGGTTGGGAGAGAGATGGACAAATTCACAAAGGGAGGTAACATTTGAGCTAGGCCCTGATCACTGGTTATACCTTTAGAGAGGTTGAGGGAAAACCTGGCCTTTCATGCTAAAGGCTACTGCTGCTTGGCTACTCATGACTTCCTTTCTTCTTTAAGAGTTCATTCAGGGCATGTACAGGTGTTGGCGAGGCTGTGGAAGAAAAGGACCCTCTTGCACTGTTGGTGGGAACACCAACTGGTGCAGCCACTCTGGAAAACAGTATGGAGATTCCTCAAAAATTTAAAAATAGAACTACCTTATGACCCAGCAATCACCCTACTGGGTATTTACCCAGAGAATACAAAACACTAATTCATGCACCCATATGTTTGTAACAAGCATTATTTACAATAGCCAAGATACGGAAGCAGCCCAAGTGTCCACTGATTGATGAATGGATAAAGAAGTGGTATATATATGCAATGGAATATTACTCAGCCATAAAAAGAATGAAAGCTTGCCATTTGCAATGACATGGATGGTGCTACAGAATATAATACCAAGTGAAATAAGTCAATCAGAGAAAGACAAATACCATATGATTTCACTCATGTGCGGAATTTCAGAAACAAAACAAACAAGGAAAGGGAAGAAAAGAGAAAAATCAAGGCACAGACTCAACTCTAGAGAACAAACGGGTGGTTACCAGCGGGAAGGGGGATGGGGAGTGGGGGAATGAGGAAAACAGGTGACGGGGATTAAGGAGGGCCCTTGTGAGGAGCACCCGGTGATGTATGGAAGTGGTGAATCACTATATCATGCACCTGAAACTAAGAGAACACTGGATGTTAACTAACTGGAATTTGAATAAAAACTTAGAAAAAGAGTTCATTCAGGGCAAGTAAAGACTTTCCCCTTCTGCCATAGTCCTGTGGGGGAAAATGGAAGCAGTCATCAGGTGAGGTTCGGTGCCCCATTTTTGAAGGGGCAGGGCTCTCTCTGAAGCAAGGTGGCAGGTGTCCTTGCCTGTGCTTTCTCACAAATGGACCTCAGAACTTGGAGAAGAGCTTCTTAGTTCTCTGCTTTCCCTACCCTCAGGATGGCCTCCCTTAGCACCCCATAAACATGGCTATAAGACCAGTAGGGAGATGAGGGAGGGCTGACGTGGTTTGTTGACTTGTCTGAGGATGCAAGTCCAGAGCAGCTGCTCATTTTCTTATTTGTGCTTTGTGCGCTCCTTTTCCTTCCAAGATGAGCGAGCCGAGAACAGAGCCCTGTTTTTTGTCAGTGGGGTAGAGACCCCAGAAGCCGGAGCTGTAAAGCTCCAGATAACTGGAAACACTGACATCTTTTGATTTTGGACTGCTCTCTATCAGTCTCTCTCTCTCTCTCTCTCCCTCTCCCCCTCCCCTACCTCTTTCACACACACACACACACACACACACACACACACCCTTTTTTTTTTTTTAAACAACAAGGAGGAAAAAGATCTGGTATGCAGGATGAGGAAGCACTTAAGTAGGGAGATGAATGAGAATCACTTTTTTAGGGGTTAGAGGTATGATTTCGGTTTTGGGAATCCACTCTTAAGGATATTTCAGAACAAGTTAAAAAAATAATAATAATGAACAAGTTAAAGCAACTTTGCATTTCTCCTGTTGAGGGAACTGATCTCTCAGAGAAGACAGATTGGTGTTTGGAAGCCATTATGAGGGATTTTCAACCCAGCACTTGTGGCATTTAGTACGTTTTCAAGTTCATTACTCCCGCAAAAGTGGCTGTGTCACGGTCCCGCACAGCTCTCACTAGGCCTCCCTGTGTCACGTGTAGCCTTAAATGAGCGAAAGATGCTTTGAATCGCTGCCCTTCTTACTTTGGAAAGGAAACTGCTGTAGCTCCCCCTTGTGTCGTGTAAGGCCAAAAACATCCTGGATGGAGCCACTGCAGCCGAATCCACTCTGTTAGTATCTTGAAAGTGTCTCCTCCAGGCTTTCTGGTGGGCGGGAAGGACGAGGGGGGGGGCGGGGGGGTAGCTAATCTTTTGTGATTCTCCCTTATTTCCTACTCTTCCTTCAGTATATCCAGGAGCCTCTTTCTTGGAGGGTCACCTTTTTCTGGCAAACACTTCCTTTGGGATGATTTTCCTCATGACGTAGTGTAGTTATCGTCCACTTAGTAAATCAAATCTTGCACCATTTCGTCTCCACATCGCGGGAGAGTGGAATTCGATTCTGCTCTTGCCTCCTTCTGCCCTGTCATGGGGGCCACTTCATCCTGTGGCATGACCTTTCAGTTGGACCCAAGCACCACTTTCTTTGCTGCTCCCACCCACCTCCTGGGTAAACCTGCCAAGTTTTCCCAAGTGTCTCACGCTCTCCCTGGTACACGAGCTTGGACTTTAACATTTTGGCCGCTAGATAAGCATGCAGCCAGGGTGTGAGATGCAATGACATGTCTCTCTCGGAAACAACTCCCCACTCTTAGTCCTCTCCCCACACCTGACTTGGGCGCAGGAGTAGGGGAGATGCCATGGGGCTCCCTATGAGTGAATTGCCTTACTTCAATAATCTTTGATAATTATCGAAATGCTTCACACGCATGGCAATTCTTGTGTAATGTGGTTCTTTTTACCGATTTTGCACCTTCGCCAATATTGCAAGAAGAAAAAAAAGTCTCATTTTATAGATTGTTTTTAAAATTATATAAGTTAGGGCGCCTGGTGGCTCAGTCCGTTAAGCGTCTGCCTTCGGCTCGGGTCGTGGTCCCGGGGTCCTGGGATCGAGCCTCGCATCGGGCTCCCTGCTCGGCGGGAAGCCTGCTTCTCCCTCTCCCCCTCCCCCTGCTTGTGTTCCCTCTCTTGCCATGTCTCTCTCTGTCAAATAAATAAACAAAATCTTTAAAAAAATAAAAAAATAAAAATAAATAAAATTATATGTTATTGTGTAAGACTGATGAATCACAGACCTGTACCCCTGAAACAAATAATACATTATATGTTAATTAAAAAATTATATAAGTTAAAAGATTCTGATTGTTAAAAAGATTTCCACTGTTTTGTTGTTATACCTACAGGACAAAACCTTCATAGAATTGCTTCACTGAGGTGTGTACACATTTTATTTTTGTGTGTGTTTTTTGTGTGTATGCATTTTATTTTTATTTTTTTAAGTTTTTATTTAAATGCCAGTTAGTTAACATAGAGCACAATACTGGTTTCAGGTGTACAATATAGTGATTCAACACTTACATACAACACCCAGTGCTCATCACGACGCGTGCCCTCCTTAATGTGTGTGTGCATTTTATTTTTGTTGTTATTCCTTTCTCTTTCTTTCTTTTTTAAGTAATCTCTATGCCCAGCATGGAGCTTGAACTCACGGCCCTGAGCTCAAGAGTTGCACACTCCACCAACTGAGCCGGCCAGGCGCCCTTGTGTGTATGCATCTTAAATGGGACAGATAGATACCTGTGCAGTCTTCTGTCTCCCTTAACCTGGTCTTCATGTCCTGGTCAACTTGCTGTTCCAGTAACAGTACCAGCCCAGTTCATTTCCCCTCTTCCTGCCCAGCCAGCCCTTATTTTTTTTTTTTAAAGATTTTATTTATTTGACAGAGAGAGACCCACAGCGAGAGAGGGAACACAAGCGGGGGAGTGGGAGAGGGAGAAGCAGGCTTCCCGCGGAGCAGAGAGCCCGATGTGGGGCTCGATCCCAGAACCCTGGGATCATGACCTGAGCCGAAGGCAGACGCTTAACGACTGAGCCACCCAGGCGCCCGCCAGCCCTTATTTTAAGACTCTGGACACTGTTGTCTTGAGGAAAGTGAGAATCTTTTGGGCGCAACCCTTAAAGGACTCCTACTTGTCCAGCTTTATGATTTCCTTTGGCAAAGGAAAGTTTCACTCCACACAGATCGAAAACAAACTTTGCTCCCTGCTCTGTATTCGCTTGGTGGCCCAGTCATAGAAGCAACCGTACAAGGTAGCGCAGGCTAAGTGACAAGTCTTGCAAAAGGTGAATGCTTTGTGAATTCTAAGGTAGGAAAAAATCAGGCATGGCAACCTTCTGAACGAAGCAAGACTTGGACAGGGTCTTCAAAGACAGGGTAGAACCGAGCCGAAAGGAAGGGCAATTATGAAGGAATCCGGGCAGAGAGGAAATGGCCCCTGAAGTGGCAGAAAACACGGAGACTCTTAGATACCACTAACTGAATTCTCCTTATCCTACTTAATACATTTTCCCTTGGGCTGCCATGTTTTGTATATTTGTCTTCCACCTGATCTGTGGTCAGGAGTATTTCATTGCTTCATCTTTGGATCTTGTCCACAGTTGACTAGGTATCAACAAATATTTTGGTTAGTAAGTGAATAAACAAGCGAACCCAATACTTCGCAGAAAGGGCTGCCAAATACTAGGAGAGTTGCAGCAGGGGAAAAGGAATTAATTTCCAGAAAGCCTCGTTTATCATAATTTCGATGTAACAAGCATGCACTTTCTCATGAGAGACCACTCTTTTTTAATGAAATCATATTTAACTTCTGGAAAATAATCTGCATTCTGTTTTCCTAATCAACTATGTCTTATTAATAGCGCTAACATAATCATTCTAAAAGAATGAAAAACCAAAAAATGCCCTGCCAAATCTGTCTCTCAGAAAAGGTTCAAAGCCTGAATAGTTCATGGGAACAATTTGCTCGTCTGGAGAATTCTTCCCATTTTGGTCAGGGCCTCCTATGGAGAGATTTATGTGCAGTGTATGTCAAGAGGCAAAATAATGGCATTTCTCTGCTATACAATGACTCGGACATTTGCTGAGTGCAGAAATGCACCTTTAAACCAGAGAAAGAAGCAGAGTCTGCCCTGATCCAATCATTTTGAAAAGCCATGCGCACTGAAGCTGGGACCAAACATAATGACAGGATTTAATTGCTAAAGCTCTAGAGGCAATGCGCCTCTTGATGTGCTGACCTTTAACCCGGACTTGGGAGGGTGAAAAAGAGAGGGGACGGTTTCCCTGCCCCTTTCCCCCTCCGCAATCTGATTGTGCCTGTTTCTAACCCTGTCCGCATACCCCTAACATGCAGCGCCCCCCCCCCCCCCCCCCCCCCCCCCACCCCCCTCATCCCCCCCCCCCCCCCACCCGCGCCCCATGACACGCGGAGAGGGGAGCCGCTGGGGATACCGAAG
>NC_058419.1:17981450-18048472 GCF_002201575.2 Neomonachus schauinslandi
CCCCCCCCCCCCCACCAGCGTACCCTGAGCCCCTGACTTTATGTTCTCTTGAGCAGTTACTACCATCTGGTGTTCTCTGTAGTTTGGGTGTGTACATTTTCTATCTTCCCACGAGAATGATCGTCTTGCGAGACCATGGCATTTTTTTTCTTCCACACCTAGAGCTTACCACAGTGCTTGTTAGTATGCCATACATATTTGTTTAAGGACTGAGTGGATAGAAGAAGGCCTGTTGAGTTTTGAGGGTCCCTTCCTCCCATTTGCCAAACCCAGCAGATTCACCTACCCACCCTCCAGTATTTTTCGTATGGTGACCATAGTTTCCAAGCCTAGATTCGATGCACATCATCTAATTGGTGGAGAGAATATCTTTTACTTGGATTTTCTTGGGAAATTAACAATGTGATGATTAGGTATATCCTACTTAGTATCACAGTCTCCAACGAATCTTAGAAGATCATTTTCCAGTTAGTTTAATGGGCCCCGAGAGTGGAATTGGCTTATCCAAGGTCACTAAGCTATGTTTAGTTTAAAATAAACGTGACTTGAAGTTGTTTGGCTTTTTAGGGCTCTTGCTTGGGATTATGAGAGATAGCCAGAAATTATCAGAAACCTTTGTGGTGATTGTCTCGCCCTGTCTTACTTACTGCATACAGAGTCTAGCACACTAGCTCATGGGTCTTTCCTTTCTATCCAGTGAGGCTTGCTAGGCTAACTGGGCAGGATTTCTCACCATACGCTAGACGTGTCTTTGTTCACTCACTCCACACGTTTTCTTTATTTAAAAAAGATGTATTTATTTATTTTAGAGAAGCGGAGAGGGGCAGAGGGAGAGAGAGTCTTAAGCAGACTCCACTCTGAGTGTGGAGCCTGACGCGGGGCTCTATCTCACAACCCTGAGATCATGACCTGAGCTGAAATCAAGAGTCAGACCCTTCACCGACTGTACCACCCCTGCACCCCTCACTCCACATGTTTTTAAACTTGAGAAGTTGTGAAACAGGGGCGCCTGGGTGGCTCAGTCAGTTAAGCATCTGCCTTCAGCTCAGGTCATGATCCCAGGGTCCTGGGTTCGAGCCCCCTGTCAGGGAGCCTGCTTCTCCCTCTCCCTCTGCCGCTCCCGGGGCTTGTGCTCTCTCTCGAAAATAAATAAAATCTTTTTTTAAAAAAAAGAAGTTGTGAAATAAAATGATAATTAAAACTCACCGCCTGTACCAAAATCACCTTCTCTACCTTGACCCGCACCTATTCAGTAAAATAAACACGTACTTGAGTTTATGTAGGTGATCCCAAGTGTAATAAGATGTCAGTGGAAAAGATCGGACACTAGAGATGTTTCTTTCTCATAGCCACAAGCCAAAAGGGCCTTCTAGGGTTTATTCTTCTGCCTCCAGGTGGTAAATACCTCCACATTTTCTCCTTTTGTAATGAATGTTTTGGGAATGAGAAATGCATATTCAAATTTGAAGGATGTATTGGTTTTCAGGTTTTCGGGTTTTTCTTGCTTTTGAAATAATGAAAGCATGAATGGTGGGAAATAGAAATACAGGACACAGAGGGTAAATACTCCAAAAGCCTCACAAATCCTTCTAAAGTTATCCTAACACACAATTATTAACTGAGCTTCTGGGTTCTTGGACTTGCAGGCATTTTTCCCAAGGGCCAATTTCTTTGCCGGAGGGCTTGGGAAATCTTACTCCAGAAGATTCTCTCCTTTGCAAAACACTGCTCCCACCCCGGCTTTGTGTCAAGCACTAGAAAATGACAGTGAAAGATATTTTCCCAGATCCTTTGTCCCCACCCGAAGCAAGGCCCTTTTCATTTGTGATGTGTATAGGATGATGTTTACAGTCTACGTTGCTTAGGTACAGTGAATACTCACGTCCTTTGTGTCCCTGAGAGCCCTGGTCATGATACACGGCATAGAGCCGACACGCAGGAAATCATAATCCATAGCATAGAGCAGATGCTCAGCAAATACTCAATGACCAAGAAGATCGATGTAAAGTGAATTAGTAAATGAACCATGAAGCAGACATTTCTACCAGGAGTTTTTAACCATACAGCCACCTTCTTGACACCAGAGGTGATGCCTCCCAATCTGACAAGAATAGTGCAGCTCTATGAGTTTTTGCCTCTGCTCTGAGATCAGCAGCTCGCCTAGCGTGTTGCACTAGCACGTGACCAATCAAATTGAACGGACTGAGTTTGTGGGTAAAACTAGAGAAAAACACTTTGGCTTTCACAACTTTGGAATGGAGTTGAGTATCACTACTGCTGAAGCCTAGTTTAGTCTGCATAGAATAGTCACATAGCACTCTTCAGTGGAGTCTTAGAAAACGGCTACATTTTGGTTTAAAATCTTCTAAAAATGAGCAAAGAAGCCCTAAAAGCCTTTGAGTGACAAGGCAGAATCAAAAAGACGGTTTCAACTAGAGATGGGCTAGCTAGGAAAGTGAGCAGTGGTTAGACCCCTTGGCTGTCCGTCAGCAAGATGGCTCCTAATCTGCACTTTCCCTGCTCAGTGGGCACAAAGAAGTCACCTTTATTCTGGAATGAAATATACGCACCTTGAACTGTGAGGAGAGAGCAATGAATGGAGACATCGTTTTTGGAAACACATGTCTCTTAACTGCCCCCTTGAAGGCAGAGAGTGGAAATGCCATGAGGGTCTTAGATTATTTCAGCTATCATTAGAAGAAACAGACAACAGTTTTTGATAAATACAGATCAGCTGGGATTGCAAAATTTTTGAATGCAGCTTGGAAATCTTTCTGGGGTTGTAGGTTCTCTCAAGTGGTTGAAATAGGAGAAATGAAGACTTTGTCTCTTTTTTTTGTGGTGAGGAAATAGTTTAAACTCTTAGCATCTACAGTAGGACAGTGAACTATAAATAATCCAGACAACTTGAATCTGCTGTTGTGCTTGAATGTTTTTATGGCCACATTTCCACCATGATAAATATGATCATTCTTTCACTTGGATGCATATGCACTTCTGTGTATGGATGGGTGCAATCCCTTCTTCACTGAACAGAGCTTGATAGATAAATACTTGATAAAACAAAAATCTCCCTAACTTACGCTCCACCAATTTTGAGTTTTTGATAATTTGGGCAGGGACCAGATCAAGCAGAAGTTTCCTTTAGCATTATCCATAAAGACAGGGTCTGCTGAGCAAGTTAATAACATAGACAAGATTTAGGAAGAGTATTTAACTATGTAGGAGAAAATACAGCTTCCCATAAATTCTGGCACATGCCTTCTTGATAACAAACATTTGTAGTGCTAAGTGCTTACCTATTCATTAATTCAGATTGGTCCCCTATAGAGTTATTCAGAAAATTTTAATTTTGAGTGACTCTGTACATCTGATCCTTCCTCGCTGGTTTTGAGTTACAGGGAGCTAGCTCAGATTATGTGGACCCTATGGCCAAAGCTGGCTATAGGAGCCTCTCTAGCTTACATACAATGGGCGAGAAATTCTTAGATTTACTTTTGTCAGTGAGCCCAATCAATACTCTAGAGTTGACTATGGTGTCAGTGGGATGCTAATCACTAATATAACTTCCTTTTTTTTTTTTAACTAATATAACTTCTTTGGAGTCACTGGTGTGTCCTGTGGAGAGCTAAGAATGGAAGACGCAGGTGGGGTGGGGGGGAACAGCACATTGATCTCTGATACCTCATAGTCTAAGGTCTCAGCTTGGCCTAATGGTAAATATTTGTCAAGAGGACCACTAAACTTTGTCTTTTTTTTTAAACATATGTGTACAGTGCTCAATACCGATGGGCATATACTGATGCGCATTGAGAGGATCCATTCTATTTTAGAGAGAAATGTTCATTACCAATAGATGATGTCTTGGTTGTTAGCAACAATATACCTAAAGTCCATTCTAATGTCATCTTAGAACATTTAGGGTTTGGGGAATGGTTTCTTTATTTAGTATTCAAGAGATTGTCCTTGCCTTGAACACATCTCATAAGCTTAGTGAGTGTTCACATAGGATGTTCGAGACATTTTTGGAAAGCTGGGACATTTGGCTGTATTTTTTGACCATGTGTAATTTGTAGCTGATACAGGATGACAAGCAGAATTACCTATGGTGGGGTTTTTTTTTATTGATATTTTCCCGTCATATTTTAGGGCACTTAGTTGTAAGTTAAGTTTTCAGTTCTCCTTTGACTTCTTACATGCAGGTTGTGGTGATTTAGTGCACTGTCCCGGTGCTGTTCCTTGTAACCTGATGGGAACTTCTCTTTCCCTACATCAGTGATTTGCTGTCTGACTGTTTCCTTTTACTTACCTTCTGCTAGGATGATGTTAGGGGCCCTGGAGGGTACAAGCCAGGGGTATCTGGCTTGTCCCAAAGCAGGCAGTGTGTGCTTAGAAGTGTTAATATGTAAAGAATTAGGGTTATAGATTTATCACTTTGTGAAACTAATTAAAAGGTGCTAAGGTGCCTTCACGAGTGATGTGTTTGCAGAGCCTCAGAACTTGTTTGGGGAGTTCTTGGACTGAAGTTCAGAATGGATGGCTGTGAAGTTCTCAAGCCAAAAATGGCCTGAGTCAGGTAAATTTGGTAGACCTAACTTGTTGAAAAACATGTTTCACTCGTGGTTTAGTAGGCAAGGCACCTGGGGAGTAGAGAGATGGGATTATTTCAAGAAATCAACCTAATTTAGCTTGTGAGAAGTGCACGTCAGGCATTTCATGTCAGTTGCAAGAGGTAATCAATTGGAGGAGAATGTGGAAGCAATTCTAGCCAATCAGAAGGACAGTGTTAGACTGATTATAAAAATGGTTACTTTACGGTCTTAATTCCATGTAGTCTGGAAGACAAACAGATCTCACACTCACTGTCCACATCCCATAATTAACCCTGGATAAAAATGCCTTGTACTTGTCCATGGATGACTAGATATGCCCTAAAGGTGTTCAGATAATATTTTCTGGAAAAGAGAGTAATAAGACCTAAGGCCTACTAGAAGTTGTTGCATGTGATTTTCCCATTGCCTGGGTTGGTGGTCCAGTTATACTGCAAAGCCTTATGACAGTTCTCCACAGCCCAGTTGACCCAGACAATCTACTGGTGATTTTACGTTAGACAGGTGAATGTGAGCATAGTTGCAAGTATGAGGAAAGCAAGACTAACGATCCAGGAGATGGTGTTGTATTGTACATAATTCACCCATGTTGAGCATAACCAGTTTTTCTCTAGGCCATATGATGATGAAGTAAGGAATGAAAAGTAAAAAAAAATGTTACTTGGGACTTAGTAAGAAATTTGTGTGTGTTAATAAGAGACCCTTAATGCTGACTTGGTTTTACCCCTGGTATAATGGCCAAAAGGGCACCAGACCATTGGTTTGTTTCCTTTTTTAACCTGGGGCATTCTTCACTCTGCATGGATGATACCAACCTTGAAACTTTGGGCATGCCTCCATAGGAACAGTGAAGCTGCATTGGAGCCCATGAGAAACTTTCCACTCATCATATCCTGTTTCTTGTAAATTATTTATACTACCTGCATTTGCTTGTTCAATAGTAAAGCACAGTAAACACAATCTTGAGCTTAGTCTCAGTCATAATTTTGACTAACTTTCAAAATTGTTTTTTATGGTCTTGCTCCACATGGCTTTAAATTTTCAGTTACCTCACACTTATCATAAGAATCGGGATTGGTTAGAGCATACCAGGTCATCTTGGTTTGTTGGAGCTGGAGATAGTGAATTCTTTGATATCTGCTTTAAGCAGTGGTAGGTTAGGTGCTCACATGGGGTAGAACGTGTGGACTTCACACTGTGCCACGTGAAAGAAAGGAACATAACTGGATTTGGAAAGAGGTAGATTGATTTACATTTAGTGGCCTGTGTATGAAGTCCTGTAGATTTCTGGACATAAAGAGCTATTCACCTGTTATTGGTTTGAGGGCAGCCTAGTGCCTCCACTCTCTTATTCACTTATTACAATTGCCCCTTGGGGTCATTCTATGACAGGAGGATTAGCACATTATATGCTACGCTTGAGACACTGTTCATTATGCTCTTCAGCTATGTATTGAAAGTCTTTAATGAAAGTGTTTAATGATTTCAGTTGAAGTGGGGAAATTAATCAGAATGGGATCTAGTGTTGTAGTGGAAAGGAGATTTAGTGTATGGGAGTAGAATTTGAGTTCTATCCAAGCATTTTTCTGATAGCTTAAATGATTTTTCTTGATTTTTTTTCCAGTAGCTGCCTTGCCATAGAAATCAAGATTCTTCCCTCATGTCATCGTGTACAGCTCTTGAATGGTATTGGTTTTATCACGAAATAGCTGGACATCCAGAACCTGAAGAAACTGTAGTATAAAACCAATACTAAAATAGAACCATTCTTGTAGAGAACTAAAGAATCATTTCTTGGTGCTGTCGCCAAAAGTGACCTTGCAAAACAAATTGGAACTTTGAGACTGTCAATAATTCAGGATACGTGTAACTTACTTTTGAAGAAAAGATGGCCACCCTAATGGTACACGGTTTTGTCCAAATATGGAGCAGGAAGATGGGGATGTCTAGGTCCAAAGAAGCACACATTGAAACAGTAGAAAGAAAGAAGAAGATCAAACTGGTGGTGTATTTCACCACTGGAGAACATGTAACTTTTCGACTAAGTAATAATATTAAAAACGTGGTCCTTAGATCATATGGAGAAAAGCAAAATCACCTGCACTTAACTTTCCAAAACAATAGCTACTTGTTTATTGAAAGATTATCTTCCAGAGATGCTGAAGAGTTGAAGATGTTCCTGGATAGAGTCCATCAAAATAATATTCAGCCATCCATGAGACCTGGGAGGGATGGAGGTATCTTTGCCAGCATGACAACACCAAAGGAAATCAACAAAAACTCATTCCACAAAGCACGCAAGAAGCCAAATAGTGGATCTTTTCAGACAGGAGAAGGAAGTGGAACACCTGACCTTCAGAAGATGCCTTCCTTTGCATCAAAGTCATCAAAACTTAGTTGCAAAGATTTACTAGAGAATGGATACGGGAAGAAGACAAGGATGCTATCATCTGGTTCAGAGATGAATGGGAAAATCCCGCAAAAGAGTAACTCTGTAAGAAAGAAGAAATCCCAGACAAATCCCTTGAGGTATGTAAGCCACAATGAGAAGAAAAAATTGATGTTAGGAGTGTTAAAAAAGAATAAGAAATTAGAGGCCAAGCCCTTAATCAAGACCGTTTCTCCTGGAAAGCCTTGCCTGGATGGCGCAGGTCTTCTTCAGATGCTGTCTGAGAAAATATATTTGGCATTTCTGTTGGCATCAAAGTATAATATGAATGACCCAGAGTGGGACAAACTCAAGAAGACCTTTGACTTCTACCCAGAGAAATTATGGCAAGGCCTCCCCAATTTGGGAAACACCTGTTACATGAATGCAGTTTTACAGTCCTTATTTTCGATTCCATCATTTGCTGATGATTTACTCAGTCAGGATTTCCCATGGGGTAAAATTCCCCTTGATGCTCTTAGCATGTGCCTGGCACAGCTGTTTGTTTTGAAAAATGTTTATAACATAAAAATCAAGGAGAGGTTACTTGTGAATATTAAAAAAACCATTTCAACAGTTGCAGAGATCTTCTCTGGCAACATACAAAATGATGCTCATGAGTTTTTGGGCCACTGTTTGGTTCAGATGAAAGAGAACATGGAGAAATTAAACACAATTTGGAAGATGAAAATTGAATCCGAGAAGGACAATTCAGCTCAACAGGTCTTTGCTGGCACTGCTGCCACCAGAGTGCTCATTTGTCCCGTCATCACTAATTTTGAGTTTGAGTTGCTGCGCTCTATTATTTGTCAAGCCTGTGGTCAGGTTGTTCTCAAGACAGAAGTGAGTAATTACCTCTCCATCAACCTTCCCCAGGGAATGAAAGCTCTCCCTGTGTCTATTCAGTCTGCTTTTGATCTCTTCTTTGGAGCAGAAGAACTTGAGTATAGATGTGAGAAATGTCAGCACAGGAGTTCTGTCGCAGTGCACAAATTCAGTAGGCTCCCCAGGGTTCTCATTGTTCATCTGAAACGTTATATCTTTAACGAGTTTTGGTCTCTAAGGAAGGATGACCAGGAAGTTGTTATTTCTAAGTATTTAAAGTTATCATCTCATTGCAATGAAAGTACCAAACCACCTCTTCCTGTGAGCAAGAATGCGCATAATAGGGACTCCCAAGTCCTAAAAGTCTTCCAGAAGATCAGTGCTGAAAACCTTTGTCCACCAGCACTTTCCACAAAATTGACCTCAGCATCCAGTGTTTTCCCAGTTCCACACACTGGGCCAGACAAAGAGCCTGAACCACAAAAATGCCAGATTCTCTATGAAGGGTCATGCAGAGAAGAGCAGAAAAAAGACCTGGAAAAATGTTCCAGACTGAATACAACAGAGTCCAAACTGATGAACCTAGGAGATGGAGCAGTCATTGAAAAAGAGCTATTAGCCGCTGGCTTAATGATGAATCTGGAAGAAACGTCCCATTCTCTGATCCACGACAATGAAGGTAAACCCACCAGTGGTCCAGAAACACGCCTTGCAGACAATTATCTTCAAGAAGCATCTGAAAATCTAAAGCAAAAGAAATATGAGAAAACTAATATGTTTGCAGATTTTGAGAGTGTTGCTGACACCATTGAAGATTTTTATGATGGTAAGAAAAACAGAATTTCAAATGAATTCCAAAAAGTGGCTGAACATACCCAGCACGATGAAAGGATGAGGCTCTACGAACAAGCCCTTCAGCAGGCACTGCTTCAAGCCCTTTTGAAGCCACATGCCCAGTGGTACACGGAGAACCTCAGGAGACCTACAGACTTGAGTCTCCAGGGGGCCGATGTGAATTCCCTAAGTGCATCGGGTTCCAATGAAAACCCTGGAAACAAACAATTTTTAGATATGGAGAAGACAGAAACTGAAGCCAAGAAACCAAAAGGAAATGCTGAGATGAACGATCTCTACACCTATCGGCTCGTTGGTGTTGTCAGCCATCTCGGGCAGACCCCAAATTCAGGCCATTATATCAGCGATGCCTATGACTTTGAGAGGCAAGTGTGGTTCACTTACAACGATCTCCAGGTATCAAGTATCCAAGAAGATCTGATGCAGGAGGCTAGGCTTTGCACCGGTTACATCTTCTTTTACATGCACAATGAGATCTTTGAAGAGCTGTTGAAAAGGGAAAAGAACTCTCAGTCTCGTAACACAGAGACAGCGGAGACCCCTCAGGAGAAATAAGTGGAACGGACTCCTGGTTGCACACATCTGCTTGACTGCCTCATTGGTCATCACTTTCTCCATGGAAGAAAAACTCTGAACGCTAGCCAAAGATGAAGAGGCAGTTGGCATCCAGGACCAGAGTTCAAGCAGAAACACTTAGGGAGAAACCTCCATTCCTAACCCTAATGCAGACACTTCAATCCCACCGTTCTACCTGATAAGCGTTCTTTTCTACTAGGCTAGAACTGTGCCTTCCATATTTGAGTGCAGTGGATTTTAAGTGCAATCCTTGAACCAGCAGCATCAGGAGCATG
Source organism: Neomonachus schauinslandi (assembly GCF_002201575.2). NCBI lineage: Eukaryota > Metazoa > Chordata > Mammalia > Carnivora > Phocidae > Neomonachus > Neomonachus schauinslandi. The sequence goes on from NC_058419.1 coordinate 17,991,020, forward strand.
GAAAAACCTCTTAGAAATGTAGATTCTTGGGTCCCACCACATCCCTACCTAGTAATTCAGAAACTGTCGTTGAGGTGGGTTGGGGGTAGGGAACAGCAATTTGATGGAGGTTTTGTCTGATACTTGAGAAATTTAGAGAACTACCGCCATGTGTTAGAATATCCTGGTGGATTTGCTGTTGTATATTTGAATTACGTATATTTCTAAAGGGGTTTGATTATGGTTTTTGTTTCTTATATTCATGTATGCCTTTCCTTCAGAAACTTATAAAAAACAAAACACACACACAGAAATCACTCTTCTGATCATACTCAGTGATTTGATGAAAAAAATTTAGTTTCTGGAGTCCTGACCAAAAAACCCACAAAAACACCAATTGCTGAGGTCCTAGCAATTAAAAAAAAACAGTTGCTGTTGTCCTGTCAATAAATAATAAATGAAGTTGGTAACTCATGAATCCTTTTGGGCATATGCAAATGAGACTGTAACACCGGGTCAAGTCTCCAAATTGTTTGCTAAACTCCTCCTTTTCCTCGATGCCAAATGGGTTATATACTCTCAAGCTAAGGATGGAGAACTTATTTGCCCTTAAGAATTTGACCCATTTTTCCTGTTTGCTAGCAAGCTGTTCTTGGTGTCATTTTGGTCTTCTCAGAGAGGCACTTGCTTTGCCTCAAAGGAATATTGATTTACCAGAACTTTATCTTGAACAATCCTCTGCATTCAACATTGCAAGACTAATTCTAGATTTATTTCTCCGTATCTTTTAGCAATGTTGGCCTTACTCCTTCAAGGAATAAACAAACAATGCATACTTTAAAGTGGACTTGTAGGATTTGGAAGTCTTACTTGTTACTGATTTTGTACAAGGTCATAAAACATGCACCTATTTGATACAATGCCATACAACTTGTGCCTATTTAGTACAATGTCATAAAATGTGTGCCTGGAGCTGATCTGCTTCGGGGTAAAACCTCATGGATCCCGAGGTGGTCATATACTGTTGGAACTCCATGTGATTTAGGAATTTGGAATTCTGATAGTACATAGGTGCCATCTCTGTCCCCTAGCCTTTTTCCACCTCTGAGGCAGGGAACCTGTAACACCTTGTACCTTTGTTCGGAACAAATTACCTATAAATTACTCATACTGAGAGGCTTTCTCACATCCCATGGAGGGACTGAATTTTTGGTTCCATCATTACCAGCGTGGGTGTCCCCCTTTATGGGGTCTGGTCTTGGTCTGGCTGTAATTAATCCAACAGCTTCTTGATGCTTTTAATCCCAGAGACCCTTAAAGAGGTGAGCTGGAACATAGTGGCGTGGGAAAGTTAGAAAATGCCCTGTAAGAGGAAAACCAGATTCAAAAGTTAGGGAATTCTGTTGTTCACAGCACAGTGTATCGAGAAGGAGGTCTGAATGAGACGTGGAGATGATTGAGGTAGATGTGGGAGGGGGCGCTTTCTAGATTGAATTAATCAGTCTCATGGAAGAAAGTGCGGCAGACACAATGATGAGAAACTTGTTCGACTTGTGTAGTTCTTCAGCAGATGCGGTGGTTGAAGGATAAGGCTGGAGTTACACTTACGAGGAGAAGAGTGCTAGTTCCGTTTTGAAATTTCAGGCTTTTGACTTCTCTAGAAGAGCTCAGTCTGAGTTCAGTCACATAGGCATCAAAGCAGGAGTTTTGGTAAGAGTGAACGAAAAGTTATTTTGCTTTGAAAGGAACATGAAGATGCCAGCAGTTCTGAGATTTAGGAATGTTTGGTATGCTGCTCTTCAGCATATAGCACTTCCAAAATGCAGGCTAAGTCAAAAGGTGAAGAAGATGGTTGGGAGATCTGTGACAGGGAAGTTCTGTCCTTCTGGACAGATGGCTTGGGTGGAACCCATCATGGCCCTTTGAGAAGCAATTTGGAGTGCACAATGAGCAGCTGTATACTACTATTCACCCTGCTATACTGTTATTTAAATAAAAGATTAAAATAATTATTAAGTGACTCAGTGACTGTTACTTATTAGTGAATTTTTATCAGTTCTCTAATTTAGAGATCAGGTTTCTTTTTTAAGATTTTATGTATGTATGTATGTATGTATGTATGTATATATGTATGTATGTATTTGGGGGAGGGAGGGGCGGAGGGAGAGGGAGAGAGAAAATCTTAAGTGGGCGCCACACTGGGTTGTGGGGCTTGATCCCACGACCCTGAGATCATGACGTGAGGAGAAATCAAGAGTCGGGCGCACAACCAACTGAGCCACCCAAGCACCCCAGGTCAGGTTTCTTTTTTAATTATTTTTAAAAAGATTTTATTTATTTATTTGAGAGAGAGAGCACAAGCATGGGGAGCGGCAGAGGGAGAGGGAGAGGGAGAAGCAGATTCCCCACTGAGCAGGGACCTGACATGGGGCTAGATCCCAGGACCCTGGGATCATGACCTGAGCTGAATGCAGACAGTTAACCGACTGAGCCACCCAGGTGCCCCCAGGTCAGGTTTCTAAATAATCCATGGATATAAAAACTTTCTTTAACAGTGTATTAGTTTTTCATTGCTTCTGAAACAAATTACCGCAAACCTAAGGACTTAAAACAACACGACCTTAATATCTTACTGTTCTGGAAGTCAGGAGTCCAAGATGGGTATCACTGGGCTAAAATCAAGATGTTGGCAGGGCTACAGTCCTTGTGGATGCTCTGAAGGGACAATCCATTTCCTCACCTTTCCCAGCTTCTAGGGGCTTCCCCACATTCTTTGGCTCATGGCTTCATTCCTCCAACTCCTAAGCCAGCAATGTCGGGCTGAGTCCTCACACTGCCATCTCTGGTTCTCCCTCTTCTGCCTTCCTCTTCCACTTTTAAGAATCATGGTGAGACTGGTCCAATCAGATAATCCAGGACAACCACTGGGCCCAACCAGGTAATCCAGGACAATCTCCCTACTTTCAGATCAGCTGATTAGCAACCTTAATTCCCATTTGTTTCATAATAATAGATTTACAGTTTCCAGGAGTTTAGATATGAACATCTTTGTGGGACCCTTAATCTGCCTACTAATAGTAAAGTCAATGGAAAACTGTTTTGTCCCAACAACTAAAAAAGCAAACTGATTTAGGACTCAAACCTTTGGGAAATGATTTTGGTCACTCCACCAGGTAAAGAACCCAAAGCACCTAAGGTTTTGGCCAAGGGTGAGGGAAAATTGTAATTGGTCATTGAAGAACGAACAGCTTGAGACCAATTACAGAAACAAGGGATATAGCAGCTTTGCAGATGTTCTCTATTCTATGTATACGTCTGTCTGTCTGTACTCACCATTCTCTTTTTCTCTATCCTGTTTCCTATATTTTATTTTATTTTATTTTATGCACAAGTTATTGAAGGTTAACTTTACAATTTAGTCTTGAGGTAACAGAATATTCAAAGGGTGCCTGCCTGAATTTGAGGAGTAATTAATAAAGCCCATGATGGACACCAATGACTTGGGACTCTGAGTCATCTAATTTGGGGGAACAGTGAAAACATATAAAAGGATGGGTACATCTATCTAGTAGGTGGAAAGAGGAGTTGTTTTGCTGTTCTAAGAATTCAAATGTATGTGGACGGGTACATAGGAAGGCTGAGTAACCAAAGGGATGGGCTGTGCCAGTGATCGACATATTGCCTCTCAGCTCCAAACTTACCCTTCAGTACATGATGCTCTGCGGCAATGGACAGAAGTCCTTCAGGCATGCCTTCCTTATAGTGAGCCAATGTTGAGCTTTTCAGTAGCCGGTATGAGAGGCACATTGCAAGGGGAAGGGGCTCTCTGGCTGTTTCCAGTTGTGGAGGTGGGTTAGCAACGTGAGCTGTGATCGTGAGTCTATCTGGGGGTGTGCTAACCCAGCCACAGAACCAGAATGTGTGGTCCCTCCTGACGTCACAGCTGCAACCTGGTCTGGCGATGACATTCTTGATGCCATCTCAACCTGGACGCCATGATTTCCAGGGCTCCTGCCTGCACCCATGCCCTGATTTCCGTTGATCCTGTGCCCCTCCCAGGTTTGTATTCCACCACCCTTCTAATGCCCAGCCCTCTTGACAGGAATCCACACACTGCAGGCCTCCTGCCGTAGCCCCCTTAGTCCCTCTGCATGACTGTGCACCTGGCCATTGGCTGTAGCCCTACTGGTGGCCTGGAGGGACCCCGCTCTCTCTGCATGCCCTCGCATCCACGCACTGCCTGAGGCTGGTCTGCATCCTGACTGTTCCACTGTACTCTGGGTGGTTACTTCCTCCTTGCCCAGGGACTGGGGGCCATGTCTGGCTCAGGCCAGCCAGCAAACTTCTCTGCCATCCAGTAGGCCGCAATTACATCATCCACAAGATCTGAACCCTGGCCCTGGAGATCGGGGCCCCTTTTCAAATCTGTCCTTTCTTGGGCACTCTCCCTCAGCCCTAGAATATAATATGGAGTTTTCTCATATCCTATAGTTACTCTTACCATAGGTTAATAATTCTTTATATTAAACTCCTGTTTAAATAACGAGTTTCTATCTCCTGACTGGACACACACTGATATAGAGGCTGAGCATGTCAGGTATTCTAGCTCTACTATTCCATTTAAATCCAAAGATTTTAATGCGAGATTCTTTGTTTTGATATTATTTAGTGTTGCTTTTTGGTGCAAAGAAGGCTGAACGGAGAACCAGAATCCTTCCGTTGCTGGGAAGAGAGGCTAAGATATCAAGAAAGCACCTCTTATTTTGATGCTCCCTCTGCTGTGTGGATAACACATTAAGAACCGCTAGATGGTTTTATGGGGTGACTGAAGTTCAGACAGGTTCACGCGTGTCAATGACAGGGACCTTGGGCCACATCATCACTCTAGTGTCTACATTCATCCTTTACTAACCTGGTTAGACTTCTGCTCTCCACATTGACCCCAGTCGGTAAAAGTATTTCACAAGAGAATTCTTTTTTTTTTTTTTTTTAAAGATTTCTCCCTTGAGAGAGTGAGAGAGAGCACTAGCAGGGGTGGGGAGGGGATAGAGGGGGGAGGGAGAAGCAGGCTCCCAGCTGAGCAGGGAGCCTGATGCGGGGCTTGAAACCAGGACCCCAGGATCATGACCTGAGCCGAAGGCAGACGCTTAACCGACTGAGCCACCCAGGTGCCCCTTTCACAAGAGAATTCTTAGCAAAGTATGTTTCTGGAACCTAGCAAAGTGGATTGTTTCCCCCACTGCAAGTTTCTCACTTTCACTGCCAGCAGCAGTGAGACGGTGACCTCCAGGGGACCCCGGTTGTCACTTTGTCTCAGTGGTGATGCATGAGTGGGACAAGGAGGCTCACATCCGTCACCAGGCACTGGTTATCATGGTGCTGGGCTGCAACAGCACCATGTCCATGCAGGACGAGGCCTCCCCTGCCTGCAAGGTGCAGTTCTAGTCCCGGCCCCTGTCTGACGCCCACCCCCCGCATCCCAGAACCTGCCCCTGTCCCGAGATTCATCTGCATCAGAAATTAACCAGGCACTCTACTAAAAAAAAAAAAAAAAATCGGAAAGTTTCATACTTGAGATTACCACTAGTCAGGCTACTCTTTTAAACCGAATGTGTTATTAATTCTGAATTCTGTATGGCAGGCCGGCCACCCGGGAACTCGGGCAGGTGCTGCAGTCTGGAGTCTGACATCCACAGGGCCAGCTGGCAGGCTGGAGACTGCTGCAATCTTGAGGCAGAATCTCTTCTTTGGCAAACAGATTTGCCCTTAAGGCCTTCAACTGATTGGACGGGGCCCACCCACATCGTCAAGAGTAATCTCCTTTACTTAAAGTAAACTGAGCGTAGATGTTAGCCCTGTCTCCAACATACCCGCCCAGCAACACCTGGATTGCTGTTTAAGTAACTGGGAACTACGGCCCACGCAAGTTGACAGCATAAAACTAAAATGTCACACGTGTTATATAAATCCACACACTTAGTGTACCTGAAGAAAAGCATGAGCAAAAATGTCAGTTTGGTTGAAGCACACTCTATTTTGTGTTATAATCCTAAACCATTATAAGATAAACAGAAGAGTTTTAGGAATAAAAATTCTATTAGACAGTATTAAGAACAAAAAACAAAACAAAACAAAACAAAACAAAACACCAGGGGCACCTGGCTGGCTCAGTTGGTAGAGCACGCAACTCTTGATCTCGGGGTTGTGAGTTGGGGCCTCATGTTGGGCACAGAGTTTACTTAAAAAAAAAAAAAAACCAACCAATTGCCTACAGAAATTGTTCCTTGGGCTACTTAATAAAACTCTCAGGCAGCTATCTATTCGGTTTCATTATTGCAAAAAGTATCATTGTTCTAAACCACTTTTGCAGCATAAAATTTCCTGCATAAAATTAAGCAGGTTTCCAAGAATAGAGTCTTTGCACCTGACAGACACTCCTAATTTCCTGTCTCTAATTCTACGCCTATGAGTCACCAACCCCTGGGGTCTCTGGAAGGTGCTTCGGCAGTTCTCTCTGCCACAGTAGCACCTGTAACATTCACAACCAGGGTTCTCAATGGTAACGCATATTCCCTTGCCTTTTCTGCCTATCCCAAAATTTTCTGCCCCAGACACGCAAGGTAGGGAGGTAGGGAAGTAAGTAGATGGATGGATAAAGGAAAACGGCCACTGCTTTTGTTCTATGATTTGAGAAATATTGGGAATGCCAGAAAATAAACCTGTGGCCCAGAATTCAGCCAAGTGTGGTCTATGGGCTAAATATGGCTTGCTCTGTTTCTGTAAATATTCCTGGAACACAGCCAAGCTGATTCATTTATATATTCTCTAACTATAGCAACCTGGTCTAGTAGTTGTGAGAAGTCCTGGAAACCTAAAATATTTACTGTCTTGCCCTTTATTTTTTAAACATTTTATTTATTTGAGAGAGAGTGAGAGCACGAGTGGGGGAGAGGGAGGGGGAGAGAGAGAAGCAGACTCCCCGCTGAGCAGGGAGCCCAATGTGGGGCTCAATCCCAGGACCCTGGGATCATGACCTGAGCCGAAGGCAGATGCTTAACCAACTGAGTCACGCAGGCGCCCCTGTCTTGCCCTTTAAAGAGAAAGCTTACTCTTCTGTAGACTATCGTTCTGCTAGTGCTTGAAATTCCCCGTTTCCTAACTTTCCTATAGGTAAAGGAAAAAGCCCTGGATAGATAAAATACTCCAGGGTTCATAGGGTCAGATGCTTTTCTCTCCCAAATTTTAGCCTAGGGCAGAAATGAACACAGTGACAGGAGGAGGGAGAGAGGAAATTGGGGCTTTGAGAGGTGTTGTAGAGCAGAGGACATGAGCAAGGGTGGGGGTGGCTGTGAAGACAATTTACCCACATAGGATACATTGAGAGAATGGGGAGCATGGAGTGGCCGACTTGTGTGGATACCATTCCCTGCAACATCGGAGAAGGACAAGCCCAAACCTGGAAGAATGGCATAGAGAGCACTTTACTGAGACTTTGGATAAATACCAAAAAGATAGGTTCTGGTTGAAGTGAATTCAACAAGCTTCAACAAGGAATAACTGAGTGCCTCATCTGTCCTAGCAGACAGAAGGTGGGTGGGGGCTACCAACCTTGAAGTAATAGCATCAACTCTAGCTCCACCCTCTTCCTCAACCCCCTCCTCTATCCAATCAATCCTGTCTCTTTTCATTCATTTCCAGTGTTTCCAGCCTAGACCAGACTGTCATCAATCAACTCAGTCAACTAACAATCCTTTGAGTCTATGATATATATAAAACAACATAACTGATGAAACCATATGGTGCTAAAGGGAGCAACTAGAGGGGCTCCTGGGTGGCTCAGTCGTTGAGCGTCTGCCTTTGGCTCAGGTCATGATCCCAGGGTCCTGGGATCGAGCCCCGCATCGGGCTCCCTGCTCAGAAGGAAGTCTGCTTCTCCCTCTCCCACTCCCCCTGCTTGTGTTCCCTCTCTCGCTATCTCTCTCTGTGTCAAATGAGTGAATAAAATCTTTAAAAGAAAAACAGGGGGGGGAGCAACTAGACATGAAAAGGGATAAAATTTCTGAAAAAGGGGGTTGCTGTGGTCCCACCTGATGAGAAAAAGCTTCAAGACAGACAGACATGGCAACTGAGCTGAGCCTTGCATGTGGCACGGAAATCAGACGTGTGGTAAAGGGGGCATCTCCAGCGAGGGGATGGGCCTAGTGATGGCATAACTATGGAATGCCTCATTCTTATATTACAACACATTGTGGCATTAAAGCAGAATCTAAGACTCCACACCTTAAAGATGAAATGGGCCATCAAGAGCAGTGACCAGACCCAGACCCAGGCTATGTGATCACTGAAGAGCTGGCTGAACATCTTTACACTGCTCATTTACGTTTAGTTAACGTGAGAAGACATACTGATTAAAGGTCTTTTGTATCCAGGGAGACTGTTACTTAGCTAAAGAGAACAGAATCCTGGGGTGCCTGGGTGGCTCAGTTGGTTAAGCGACTGCCTTCGGCTCAGGTCATGATCCCGGAGTCCCGGGATCGAGTCCCGCATCGGGCTCCCTGCTCGGCGGGGAGTCTGCTTCTCCCTCTAACCCTACCCCCTCTTGTGCTCTCTCTCTCACTCTCTCTCTCTCTCTCAAATAAATAAATAAAATCTTTAAAAAAAAAAAAAAAGAGAGAACAGAATCCTGAATGTCTGGGAGGGCAGCAAGTGACGGCCCATGCGTAAGCCTTGCAAAATGGCGTCCTAGGGAAACAAATGCAATGTGAAGAAGGAAAGGTGCCATCCGAGCCCATGTTGAGAACATACTAAGAGATTTTACACTTCACTCACGCCTTTGTGACATTCTTTAAAAATTAATAATGACTCATCTCTGGTTTGTTTGCAAAACCCCTAACTTACCTCCCACCAACCACACAACATTCTGCGGGACAAATATGCAAGCTGAGTCTTAGGAAAATCTCTCCTTTGCTGTATCTTTTAGAAACTAATTCTACCTACAAGGCCACTGCTGAATATACATGTAACTCTGCACTTTCCCACCCACATAAGACATCCTTCCTCACCTGCCCCAGCACCGTCATCTTTGTGGCAGATAACTGAGATGGAGGAAATGAGCACCGATCAGCTCTTTCCCCACCGGGAATTCGCTCTTTGTATTACCACCTTCCTTATCACATGTCCAGTGACCTCTACAAATTGTATAATGATCTCACTGAAGTATGCCAACAGGTGCTCAGATGAAGACAGATGCATCGAGGTCCTGTGAAATTTTGAAACAACACATTGTGCTCGTCTACGCTGATTACTTTTTCACAGCGATGCTGGATTCCACACACGATCCATCCCCACGAGAGCCAACACCATGTCCCTGAGAAGCTGGCAGCGTATAAATGATGGCTTTCCAGCCGAACAACATTTAGCAGGAGAACGGCTGGCAATTGGGCAGTGTCGCCCAGGAGAGAGGTGAATACAGACATAACGGGACATTCGGGAACACGCCCCTACTGCCACACATCAGCCATCATCCAACCACGGAGATAAACACCTTCTTGCATTCCAAAAATGCCAACACTGTGTCCCCACCAAAAGACACATTTTTCCTTTGAATGAGTGAAACGCATCCCAATTCCCAACAGTCATGATATCCTGAGTGTAGGCAGCAGAATACATGTCCCCCTGAAAGATGTCCCTGTGCTAACTCCCAGAACCTGTGAGTATGTTATGGTATATGGCAAGGTTGCTAATCAGCTGACCTTGAAGGGCACCTGCGTGGCTAAGTCCATTAAGCGTCTGCCTTCGGCTCGGGTCATGATCCCAGAGTCCTGGGATCGAGTTCCACATCGGGCTCCCTGCTCAGCAGGGAGTCTGCCTCTCCCTTTCCTTCTCCCTCCCCCTCCTCCCCGCTCCTGTTCTCTCTCTCTCTCTCTGAAATAAATAAATAAAATCTTAAAAAAAAAATCAGCTGACCTTGAAATGGGAGATTACCCTGGATTATCTGAGTAGGCCCGACCTAATCACAATGATCCTTAAAAGTGAAACAGGGAGAAAGAGCTAGAGAGATGGTGGCTACCAAGGGCTGGTGGGTGGGGCAAATATTGGTCAAAGTGTATAAGCTTCCAATTATAAGATTAACAAATTCTGGGGATCTAATGTAGAGCATAGTGATTATAGCTAATAATGCTGTATTATGTACTAGAAAGTCGCTAAGGGAGGAGATCTAAAATGTTCTCACCACAAAAAAGACATGGTAATTATGTGACAGGATAGAGGTTAACTAACGCTATGGTGGTAATCATCTTGCAATATATACGTGTATCAAATCAACGCGTTGCCCACCTTAAGCTTATTCAATATTACCGGTCAATTATATCTCAGTAAAGCTGGGGGTGGGGGGAAGTAATCCTCCCCCACTCTTTTGCGTTCTAGGAAATGGCTTATTGCAAAGAATCTCTCCTCCCTGCAGGACTTAGGTAAGACAAGTGCATGACCCCCTTGTTTACCTATGACGAGGCCAGACGCAGACCTCTCCAAAGTCCCATTCTTTGTCTCATCAGTTGAACTGAACTGTTTACTCCCTTCGACCAATCTGAACACAACACCAGTTAACTCTAGACTTGACTAAATTTTAATCCCACTTCTCCGCTCCCCACAGGCCCCTGAGCTGTGACTCACTCTCAGCCTGAACAAGCATCAGAACGCTTGCTTAGCAACCCCTCCCGAAAATCGGCTGGCTGCAAACAAAGACATTCCTTGATCATTTGTCCAATTATGTACCGCATGCTCATCCCACTCTCCCACATTCAGTTCTTTCTAGCCTTATTTACTCCTTCCTAGAGAAGAAAACCCCGCTCCACCTGACCTTTGAGACACTTGCAGATCTTATGGTTGGAAGGTTCTCTCTATGGCAACAGTCCCCTCCTCCTATTACAATAGTCCCTTAGAATACAATCTCTCCTTACCTAGGTCTAGATATATATTTTTTTGACACAAAGTCTTCTTTGCCTCCAGCGTATAGCAGTAAACGGATTTCTCCTTGGTAATGGGGACCAATCACTCCAGTTAACAGACTAAGCTTTCTTTTTTTTTTTTTAAGATTTTATTTATTTATTTATGAGACAGAGAGAGAGAGAGAGAGAAACAGCATGAGAGGGGAGAGGGTCAGAGGGAGAAGCAGGCTCCCCACTGAGCTGGGAGCCCAACGTGGGACTCGATCCCAGGACTCCGCGATCATGACCCGAGCCGAAGGCAGTCGCTTAACCAACTGAGCCACCCAGGCGCCCCCAGACTAAGCTTTCTTTATGCCAGGTTGGTGAGTGGCACAGGGAGACCGAGATGTCCAGGTGGCACGCTCAACCTCCAGTTCAGTGGAGACACGTGTGTGGCCTCAGGTGCAAGCACTCCTCCCTTGGGAACTACTCTCTCCAAATCAGTAGAGCTCAAAATGCCTGGAACGGAAAGCAAGAATTCGGGAAGAGTGTTATTAGGTGTAATAGTGAAAGCAGCCCCTCCCGCCCTCCCCCACTCTCCAGATGCCCGGACCCGTGTATTCTGGGCACGGGGGACGTGGCACCACATGATGGCCTGTGGTTTGAAGCATAAGCTGTGTTTTGTGAGACTCAGTTCCCACCTCGCAACGGATTTTCTTTCCCCCAATGGGCCCTGCGACGGAGTCTTCAGTAAGCCGTTCCTCGTTCGACGGGGACACACAGCTGCCCACCCCCCCATGGCGGAAGCGGCCCAATGTCACCAAGCCGCCGACAGGTGGCTGGCTGGGCCTAGCGCGCCATGGCGCCGCATCCGGGGCGCAGGGTTGATCTCCGTGGTCGGCAGGTCACACCCTCAGCCACGGCTGTCGCCCACGGCAGCCTCCGTGAGCCGACGTTGATGTTGTCTTGCCCAGGCGCCGCCTCCATGCCGGCCACCACAGCCACTTCGGTCATAAACTCCTTGAGCAAGCCGTCTGGTGGCTGAAGGAAGCAGCCGGCGGACGTCTTCACATCCCGCGCTTCTTGCGCGTCGTCTATTCAGACCTCTTCCCCAAACTTCCTCACGGGCGCCCGGCTGACCGACTGCGCCACTGCCAGGAACAGCCGAGGGCCCCTTTTCTCCTGCAGTGTCTCTCCGGCGCCCTCTACTGGCAAAGGCCAACATTGCGCTCACTGCGCAGGACAAACGCGTACGCCAATCCCGGCCCTTTCCTCCGAGCGGGTACTGCCAGATGAATTTGGAGCCAAGAGACCATACATCGATAACTGGCCTGGACGCCTCACTTCGGTGTCACCAGGCCTCTGCTTCTTTGGATTAAAATCCTGTGTGACCATTGAGCTAGTACATTTCTGAGCCTCAGTTTTCTGACCCTTGGGACATATTCCCCACCCCTGGATCCAGCTGTAACGTTGAAGGCTTACTACTTGCACGTTTTCAGCAACATATTTAAAAATACTTGACAGTAAATAGGTCGCTTCAGATTCCTGCCTGAACTTCTCAAGCCTTCCTTTTTCTACGCCCACAGAAGACTTGCTGCACTTAAAACTTTTCAAACAAATTATACATTCTTTCTACAGCCTTGGCAGCTCCAGAAAGGCAATTCGGACAGCTCATCTGCAGACCTAAGGCTTTAAAGTTCCACCAAAGAAAGGTATTGGGAGTTTTTATACTAACACGCCCCTCACCCTCGCTTCCAGTCTTTTTGGTGCAGAGAAGGTTGGCTGATTTGCATTAGGAAAGAGTAGCTGAGGGTAATGAAAGTAGGTGATGCAGCCATGGCTTCCTGCAGCTTACCTTTTACGGCTGCTACCCGGCCGGGGCCGCGGGGCATGGTGGGAACAAGCAGCTTCCTAGATGGCTCGGGCCATCAGCAGGTCCTCCAGTACATAGCGGGTATTCTTGCGCATGACTGCTATCCCTTGAGCAGGGTCTACCCAGAAGGCCTAGGGCAGCAGCCAAATGTCCCTAGGGTTGTTCTCAATTCCTATAAGCCTCTGCGTGGTTTGGTGGCAGATAGCTTTCCACTCTGCTCAAACATGCAAGCCCATTGTTCCGCAGCCCCTCCGTATGCAACAGCCTGGTGTGTGGGCACCATTACATCGTAATAGACCACTTTTGATTTGGATAATTCCTCCCATCTTTCATAGCTCACCTTTCTTTATGTCTACCTTCACCTTAGGCACTTATTGGCACGCTCCATCCGGTATTACCCCCAAGACTGCTTTTCCCCATACTGCCTCTTCCTTCTCTCTCCCTCCTCTTCACCTTCCCTTAGGGCACCTCAAAACTTTCCTTTCCTCAGGAGGCTGGTTACCCCCTCAAGTGTTGAGGTAATAGCAATTGCACCGTCCAGGTGAATTCTTACCTACCAAAGCTCATCTCCCCTCTCACACTGGGGACATTTGGGGTCTCGTGGTGAAGAGATGGGGTTGGATTCTGAAATCACCCCGGTGTCTGGTAAGTGTAAGATATTTTTCACTTGGTCATATGGGCCACTTGGAATTTGCTCTAATGGCCGTAATTATTATTTTTTTTTCCCATTTGGGGTTACATTAATAATTCTGAGAGAGAGGCTGGAGTATAGCAGAGAGAAATACAAGTAGGAAATGAAAAGTTTGCCAAGCAGAGACTCTCCTTCAGTGATAATTATGACCATTATTGAAAATGATTGTCTTTTCTGTAGGATTTTCAGTTTCCTCTTTTAGAAGCTTCTAATTTTCTTTTGCCCTTTTCATTTTGTAAGTGGTTACCTGTAAGTACAACTGAAGTGCCAGGAACCTGAGCTGTTATTCTGAAAACTGAAACCCACAAAGTCTGAAGAATAAATGTAAGAACTGATAATACTTTTCACACACCATCCCCGTGGGTGTTGTTCTTGTTTGTGTTAGGGACATGATTTCCATACAGGGAAAACAAAACAAAACAAAACAAAACAAAACAAAACACGTGCTGCTGTGTTTGTATTAATTATAAACCACCATCTTTTCAGAAGTCAGGGTCCAATGGCCACTAAGAGAAACCTTTTCTGTGTCTGTGACTCTGCCCCAAACTGGTTGGGGATTGTCATGAGAAGAGTCATCACAGATTTTTATTCCCCAAAGGGGTAAATTCTGAAGTTGCCTTACCTTGAACACGCTACTTAATGTCTGTGCCTCAGTTTCCTAATCTGTAAAACACACACACAAAATCATTTCTTTGTCCCTGGATGACTGTGGGGATTCAAAAAGATAACCTACGTGAAAATAGCATGTAGACTCTTGAGAGTTAAACAAGTCTTAAACGTGAGGGTGCCCGCACTTTATTTAGGGTTCCATGATGGCTACAAATTTAAAAGTCAAGTGGAATAACCAAATAGCCCAAAACATTTCCTTCCCAGGTTGTTGACTTCCAAAGCTCTTGTTCCCTGAGGGAAGCTAGGAGTCAAAATCAGTATTTTCCACTTGGCTTTTCCCATTTCCCTCCTTCTTCCCATCCCCTTTCCCTGAGCCACCCGGCCCCTTCTGGTACCATTTCTCTATGGGTTTATAGGCAGTTTCTAAGCAATCTGCTTGAACCTGGCTTCTGGGGAAGTCCAAAAAGGACATCGGCAGTGGTGGGCTGGAGCAGGTTTGTACTGGTAAGAGATGTGGATGCGCCTTCTTTCCCAACTCCACAGTTAATGACGCCCATTGGTAGCTTCAACTTGGCCATGGTGAGTGTGTTTACTCCACAGATATTGGCAAATACTACGAATCAGGTATTTTCTCTTTGCCTTTGAGAGAGATGATTGTTAAACACTTACAAGCACACATATCCCTTTTGGGTTCTCCTCTGCTCTGAGAGGCATTGATTCTCTTCCTGACCCAGATAAGAGTGTATTTGGCTGCATGTAACCGAAAACCCAACTGAATGATAATGTAAGCATATCTGCCTCGTAGAAGGTATTGTGAAGCTTTGTTCAGCTTTGTCTTCCTTAGCATATCGGTCTGATGGGTCCTCCTTCCAACCCAGGTGCCACACCCCCAGACAATACATTTCGCACATGGCCGCGAATAGCTGCAAGATGTCCTGGCAAAGGTGTGTTTAGCTTTTCAACATCTGCACAAGAAAGAGAAACGCAAGAGAAAAGCTGGATGGGATTAGATTTAGGGGGAGAAATCAGCCCCAAATCTGTTCGTGGTTATTTGACTCCTGATACTAGCAAGTACAGTACAAAGAATGAGTTAAAGCATGAAATGGGCTCGTGCTTGCTTTTCCTTTGTTTCTTCTAGAAACAGTTGTAGTCTCAGATGGGTTCTGTGGAACATATCCTTATTTCCTCTAATGCCGGCTTCCACTGCGTGGTGTTAGTTGCATAGGATGATTCTGTTTTACGTTTGTGACCGGGGATGGAAGTCTCTGGAGAGGCTGTCACAGAGCTGCTAGCGCTGCCTGTGTTACTCACATCCAGATGATTCCGTAACCCTCTGTGGGATCCTGGGTCAGGTCTCCTGTCAGGAATCAAATGTACTTAGCTCCCGACATCTGCAGTCCCAGCCAGGTGGTGATGCGTCTGGTGAGTCATGCCTCCAGAACCTCTGACCCTTCCTGTCTGGGGCCACCTTCCAGTGCTCAGCAGGCAGGTTGGTTTGGTTATTGTTCATGATGACCCACATTTAAGGTTGCTCTCCAAGGCAGATGCAATTCATAAACTTATCCTGGAAATGTTCAAACGCAAGCCAGTTGACAAGTAGCTCAAGGAAACTTCGAGTTCCCATAATCTATATACAATAAGCATCCACCCATGTCAATCAGTTTTGATGTCTGCCCCTTCCCCCATCCTAGCGCCATGGGATTATTTTGAAGCAAATTCCAGACATTGTAATATTTCATTGGAGCATCTGTGAATTCGAATGGGAGCTTGCTTTTTAAAAGAAGGAACAGGAACCTTCCTGAATGACAAAATTTCATTGAATATGCAATTTCCAGTGAGTAGCTGCTTAAGGCAGAGATGTTTTTTTTCTTTGTGGGAGTGGGGTGGGAGAAGAATGGTGACAGTTTCTTTCTATAAGATTTTACAGAAGGCTTTGTCCTTTATATCATACTTATTTGTCATCTCCTCTTGATTATAAATTCCATAAGGACAGAAAAGGCTTATCTTATTCACATTGTATCTTTAACTTTTCAAGAAGGTTTGGTTGTTTTTCAGAAACTCCAGGCCTGTGTTATTTCCTGTTTATTTTTATTTTTTTCCATTGGTGTCAGCCTCATATTCATCATTTAGTCCCTGTTATCTGTTGTATACCAGTGTTTCAAAATGGCCTTAGTTTCTGGGCTTCAGGATTGGAAAATGAATTGCAAGTTGGAGGCCCTTATTTATAATTCCACCTCTGTCCTGCCTCTTTATTAGACTATCCTGGGCTCAAGTATCTGGTAATAAGTTGCCTTCTTTATGAAGAAAAAAGAAATCAGTACATTGTTAGTGGTGTTTTTCCAGAAGAAATGAATGGATTAAATCAGCTTTTACCTTATTACAAAGTTTATTTTTGAACAGTAAATGGGGGTCATGAGACCCCCAAGAACTGGGTGTCTCCTGGAAAAATTTAATGACCTGGTTTCGTGTGGGATGAGACCACTCTGACCGAAGTGACTTTGTTTTCTATGACCTAATCCATAACTGGAGGCTGTGCGGATGACGTCTAGCATTTACCTTCCTTCTAGGCAACTTGTGATAAAGTAGGCTAATGGTCAAGTTAAAATACCCTCTACTACTGAGCGTTAGGATCATACTTCATATTTTGCAAAGTGCTTTTTCATTAGTTATTCCTCACAACCTACCTAAGAGATCTCCTGGCTGTCTCATCTCCCATATTGTGGCTGAAATATGACTAACTTATGTTCATAAATGCTTCAGGAAGCTGAAATGAATATAGGTACTTGCTGACATATAAACATCCAGCCTTCAAAATGGTCAGCCTACCCTGCCCTTGGGGATGGGGGATGCAGCTCCCCCAGAGGCTGGGAAATAATTCCATTTCCCTGTGTATACAGTAGTCTCCGGGATTGCGGGTATGGGAATTATGAGGGCAGTCAGGGCAGGTGATTATACTCCTATTGCTGCTCAACAGAGGATTCCTATTTCCGCCAGCACGCCGCTTACCCGGTGCTTCTGTGCTCAGGCAAGGTCACGTGATGCTCTTTTGCTTGTACTTGAGTTCGATTCTATCATGGCTTTTGTGGTTTGGAGTATACCACACTGTTTAGAAAACTGGAACCCTGAGTTCACTTTTGCGGCATGCGTGCTTGGGATGGTTATCAGCTTTGGAGTAGCTTCCTTTCTCTTTGTCGTAAGCTACTTAGGTGGATACTTGATCTCATTCTCCTCCAGAGGAGTTTCTAGGATAGAATAGTCTTTAGGTAAGGTTTGATTCGGTGACACGATAAGAGATGAGGGGCTTCTGTCGGCCATGGCTGCTAAGGTGATCATGGAAGGGAGGCTGAATTTTATTTAGACCCTCTTTGTGCTTGGTATGGAGTGAGGAAAGTGCCATCTGCACAGACCCAGGCTGCCATGGCTCCAGACTGCACTGTGGTAGGTGGTATATTTCTCCCATCGGCCCAGCGTTTCCTGCTAGTTGGTGCTTACAGAGAAGAACAGCCAAATCCAAACATCAAGTTAAGGCCAAGACAGGAAGAGAGAAATCCATTTACATCATATATACATTATGCATATGCAAACATGAATTCCCTGGTGATTCAGTCTGAGTTCAACGTAAGTTAGTGCTATTTAGTTTCAGAAAATAAAAGATTTGCTTCCACAAGAGTCATATCGAAAAAGAAAAACCTTTGGAGGCACCTGTGTGGCTCAGTCGGCTAAGCATCCAACTCTTGATCTCAGCTCAGGTCTTGATCCCGGGGGGTCATGAGTTCAAGGCCTGCGTTGGGCTCCATGCTGGGTGTGGAGCCTACTTAAAAAAAAGGAAAGAAAGAAAAATAAAAACCTTTGAATTGATATTGCTCTCTAATGATGCCATGGATTACATGAGCCGTGTGATTTTTTTTTGAGAGGCAGTTTTACCAGAGAAAGTGCCCTAGCTTAGATGGGTGTGTTTTTCACGTGTCAAATAAGGCTGTTGAACTAGACCTACTCTAGTGTTTCTTCGAAGCATGAAGACTTTTTTCTCTATTCCAAAAGGAACTAGGTCTTAACAGGCCAGCCAGTGACATATATGGTTTATTGCCAGAAAACAGGTGGAGGATCTTATCTCAGAAGAGGGCACTGGAACCTGTTTTCCCAGCAACTCATTCCCATTTGTGGAACTGTTGTGTTTCCTGCTCTGGACACATACAAGCCAATCTTGGACCAAGTGCCCTAACAATGGTTGTATTCCAGGCTTTGTCGTGTTTTGCAGTGATTCCTTATTTCCCATCTAATAACCCAGCTCTTGCTCAGGCACAACTGAAAGTCTTACTCACACTTTCCATGGGAAGGCTAATCAGTTGGCTGCCTGGGCTCAAGAGCAGGCAGTCTGTGGCTTCGCAATCAGGTCATACACGTAGTGAGGTTACCACCTGCACCGCTTTATGGAAGCAAGTAAAGAAAAGGGTGCGTGTTCACTGGAAATGAAACCACCTGCGGGTGTTTCCTAGTGAGAACTTTTCTAGAAGCATGAAGCATAGTAACTACCTTTCTCAAAGAAAATTGATAAAACTAGAAAAGCCCCGTCAAGGGACGGGCTTACCAGTGTCTTTTGATTATTATTTATGATGGAGATGAGGACTATGCAGACATATCTAAGAGAAGAGAGAAAATACTAAACAGATACATTCTTATCTGTATTAGAATTAGAGCTGGGCTGGCACTTCCTAGTTTGATTTCACTCAGCTGTGAACTCCTCAAAGTAGAGACAGATGGATTATCAGATGGTACTAAAACAGTATTTTGTACACAATAAATGGTTTCCTAGTTATCCTTCAAAGAAAGCAGGCCCTCCAGGGGCAGGGTGCTCCAGGCCTGGGGACTGGGTGGTATTACCGGATCTGTGGCCCATCTGCTCTATTTGTAGAGACGGGAATAAACCCATGGCCATGGCCTAGGCCAGAAACCCAAATCAGAAGCCAGACAGTTGGCATATGCAGGATAGAAATATGAAGGTGCGTGTTCGAGGCACAGAACTCAGATCATTACACTCTGGGATTGATAGCCAAATTAGAGCACAGGACTCAGTGTGAGTTGTGGGCAGGGCAGCGTGTTTTATAGGCACCTGGCCGGCTCAAGTTCCTGTGAAATGTTTATCAGATTGCTTTGAATCAATAAGGTGAATGGCGTATTGTCTAGGTGTGTTAAAATAGTGCAGTTGGTGGCCGTTTTGCAATCCTAAGTACATGTGTTAAGTGCTCACCAGCCTCCTCTCTTCATAGAGAGATGGGAGGCACTGGGGTTGGGAAGAAGCCTCCTCCCTCCTCACTGTGGAGAAGGAGAAGAGAGGGGAAAAAAAGTCCCGATGCTTTTCTTTAAAATAAATTGGCCATGTCTCTTTCAATTCAGGGTATTTGGTATGTACAGGAAAGCACTTCAGGGTAAGAGGATAATTGAGATTTATGGGAGGGGGGAATGGAGGAGTGGATGATAGGAGCACAATAATTTAGGTTTCAAAAATATCTGAAGGGTTGGGGTGCCTGGGTGGCTCAGTCGGTTAAAGCATCCGACTCTTAGTTTCAGCTCAGGTCATAATCCCAGGGTCATGGGATGGAGCCCCGCATTGGGCTCTGTGCTGGGGCGTAGAGCCTGCTTGAGATTCTCTCTCTCCCTCTCCCTCTGCCCTTCCCCCCCAAAAAAGAAAAATCTGAAGGATCAGAAAGAGAAGGTGACAACTAGGGACCGGGGTGCGGTTGAAGATGTTTCCAAAGCCTGGTAGAATACTTTGATTGCCTTCCATATCAGAAATTGCTTAGCTTCTAAAATACCAAACTTGCTGGGTGATGGTGAGCAGAGATTGGCATTTCCTGGGCTCTAGCTGAGGCAGCCATGCTTTGACAGGTACCGTACAATAAATTTCAGGGCAGCCAGACAATAGAAAACCACGTTGCCATTAAGACTGAGGCAAATCGGGATCTCAAGTTACAGAAAAATGTTAAAGGAATATCAAATGAAGACAGGAAGTTGTAGAACAGCTCGTATAGTATGATCCAAGTTTAATAAAAAGCTCGTATATGTGTAGAACACAGTCTGGAAAAGAATACAGCAACATAATAGCAGTAGTCATTTTTAGGCGACTTTTACTTTCCACTGTCTTCATTTTGTGGTAATGTGACTTTGTATTACCCTTGTGAAATCATATTGGTGCTATTTGGAGGTCAACGTGGCTATACTGAAGATCCTTAATGTTTACTTTTTTTAAGATTTTATTTATTTATTTGAGAGAGAGAGCCAGCACAAACAGGGGGAGCAGCAGAGGGAGAGGGAGAAGCAGGCTTCCCGCGGAGCAGGGAGCCCGATGCGGGACTCCATCCCAGGACTCTGGGATCATGACCTGAGTCGAAGGCAGACGCTTAACGACTGCGCCACCCAGGCACCCTGAAGATCCTTAATATTTAAGAGTATTGAAAAATTCTACACTTTGAAAACATTTTAAAATATTGAAGATGAGTTACAAAATAGTTCATGCTCTTCCTTTCTTTCTTTTGAACTCAACTGAAGTTTTTGCCATCTAGTCTAAGTAAAGAATCATTTTGGGGCTCCTGGCTGGCTCAGTGGGTGGAGCATGCGACTCTGGATCTCAGAGTTGTAAGCTCGAGCCCCACATTGGGTGTAGAGATGACTTAAAAATAAAATCTTTTAAAAAAATAATCATTTTGCGGGAGAGAATATCAATTGTTCAAATTTGATACATTTCTTAACCTGTGAATATATGTCTTTGATAGTCTCAATTTATATGTGGAGAAATCTATATTGGTCATTTTGCTTTAAATTGAGGGCTTTCATTTTTTAAGTTCGTCATAGTCTCTGTATTGAGAGTTTGTAGAGCATGAAATGTAAAATTTGGGAAGTTGGCATACTATGTTTAATCCATGCACAAAATTTGGACACAGGCACACAACCTGCAATGAAGTTTATTGAAAGAAGATAAAAAATTGTCACTTTTATTTTTTGTGCATTTTTAAAATTTCATTTTTCTTTTTTTTGCAAGGAAGAGGATATTACACACAGTTCTTAGAATATCTGGTATTGAGGGATATAGAAATTGAGTATACCATTTCCAGATCTTGGGCTCTTATTCTGCAATTCTATACAATACATGCAGTTGTGGGTACTTATGATTTTTCTGGAGTTCTTTTCACATCTGGTTGTCAAGAAATATAAGACCCAAAGCACATTTAGAATCACTTACCTGGAGGAAGTTTGCAGTTCCTCCAAATATTTTCTGTATTTATTGTAATCTGTAGTTCATTGATGTAATCTAAGGCATAATAGAAACAAACAAGTGCGTGTATATTAAGCATTTGTCAAAATTCACCCTGGCTTCTGGACCCATGCAACAAAGGTCATCATGTTGGGGAGGTCAACTAGAAGCCCCGGGGGCTCTCTTTGCCTCTTCAATGCAAGCACGGGTCTTGCATCTCAAGTGGGCAGTGTGACTGTTAGGGTGTTATACGTTGGTCCTCTATTGACTTTGTTGTTCCGTCTTGAAGGAGGCCAATTTTCTTGTTTGTCAAACTGCCCACGCTGTAGGGCTGCCAGTGGGGGACTCCTGGATATCTCGACATTCCTGAGCAAATTTCAGGGTGTTTGTGTCAATTGTTAAAAGGAAAGACTTTCAGGTGGGATTCCGCATGATGCTGATGTTTAATTTTTTTTTTTTTTCCCTACACTCTTATCTACTCATGAATTACTTCAAATTTACCTCAAGCCCTGACTCGGCTGATTATTTGGGGGTAATTTGAGGGGTTCCTATGGGACAGGATTTGTTGTACTCATGCATTTATTGGCTTATGACTAGTTCAAACATCACTGCAGCCCTTAGTGTGTTTTAGGGTGGCTGATATGGGGGTCATTTAATGGCTTTTCCTGAATGTGACATGTACACATGTATGTAACACATAATGGCAACTGGAATGCTCTTCTCTAGATGCCTCTGGATTTGGGTTTGCTCCCCGAGTCCATTGTGCTTACTCCAATAGCACAGTGTAAGAATTAGTGACTGCCGCCAGGCAGGCCAGCTAATACTTTGGATTTGGGTCGGATTTTTGAGCTTCTCATGCCTCTTCCTTCACATTCATTTTTACTTCTTATCAACTTGAAATGTTGATAAGACCTGTACTGCTTCTTATCAACTTGACCAAAGAACTGGAGTGGCCTCATGTCCACGAGATTCTCTGATTTTCTCAATCCACACCATCGGTTAGATGCAACGGTCCTTACAGAATGCCCGAGGGTCTGTTGTAGACACCACTCTGGTATCAGATGGATTTGGGAACCTGGGGGTTAGAGGTGAGAATTGAACCTCCAGTAATTACAGATGAGTCCTCCCCTCAAATCATTTTGTATTGTAGAACCCAAGAGGAAGAATGTTTCTACTAGAGGAAATGGGAAATGCCACTTCCAGCTTCTACATCACTGTTTGCCCTTGACCCTCCAGTTGGTATGTAATATTTTGCATTGGTGGTGTTTAAGGTTAACCTTCAGTCCATAGGTTTTTTTTTTTAATGGTTTTATTTATTTATTTGAGAGAGAGAGAGAGCCAGCATAAGCAGGGGGAGAGGCAGAGGGAGAAGCAGGGTCCCTGCTGAGCAGTGAGCCTGATGTGGGGCTCTATCCCAGGACCCTGGGACCATGACCTGAGCCAAAGGCAGATGCTTAACCAACCGAGCCACTCAGGTGTCCCCATGGGTTTTTTTTAAGTAAGTTCTATGCCCAACGTGGGGCTTGAACTCACAACCCCGAGATCAAGAGTCACATGCTCTACCGACTGAGCCAGGCAGGCGTCCCTAGTCCATAGGTTTTTGAATCTCAAAGAATCACAGCAGTTGTACAGAAGGCGTGAACGTCACCTAGAAGACCTCAACTCAAGGAGGCCTTGTGACATCAGTCCTTTGGGTGCTGAGCCTTTGGATTTGGCCTTGGCTTGAACATGGAATTGTTTTCATTGCTTTTAATAGGTGCACTTGTGCTTACACGAAGAATGTTACGTATGGGGACACGTCAAAATGTATCTGTATTGTATTTGGATCCCACAAGGTGGAAGGCAGTCGTCTCAGGCTGGTTGGTCTCTCCAGCAGACACCTTTTCTCTGAGCCCTTCCCTTCAGTTTTCTGTATCACTGAGTCCCTGGCCACAGCTACTTGGTTTGATATTTGTCACTTACCTTGGTTGAACCAGTCTCAGCATTTGTCATATTAATTTTGGAATTTGGAACTAGACCACAGGCCCAAGCGACATAGCCTGCTAAGTCTCATTAATGCTCTTTAATTACGGAGAACATGATTGAGAAGGCCTACCACTGAGTTCTCCTGAGCCCCCCTTGTTTCTGTGCTTGTGAAGCATATTTGTTGCTTCTTCTTCTTCTTTTTTCTTTTTTTTTTGTATTTTATAAAATGCTCATGTCTTACCAATGATTTCTGTTGTTGTCATGAATCTCCCACTTGTAGATTTTTATTATTCACAATGAATACGAGCGTGATCAAGGAGACCTGTGGCTTTGCCAAGTACATCACCCAGTGTTCCAGGGCAGAGCTCACAGTTATATCAACGGATGCATCGAGGACAGAGATTCTGTGGCAAGCTGTGAGGTCGCCGGGCCAGGGATGAAGTTTTCTCTTTTGTTATGGTAAAAAAGTTAGTAGGTAGTCTAATGCTTCCCTATGAGAAGTGGCCATTTCGTGAAGTCCACAAATACATATTCAGAGATCCTGGGGGTGGTAGGAGCGTCTTCTGCCCCTGCTGGAGGAATGGCCGACCCACATGGCACGGCAGATCAGTCCAGAAGTCATGGGAACATGGACCGGAAGCAACCAGGGGCACAGAGTAAACACTGGGTCAAGCCTGTAGTGGAACGTTGGCCCCTTGAGTTGGGAGTGTTTCTTGTTATACCACCCTACCTGGTCTTAGAAAGCCTTAGTAAGGGCTGGATTCGGAGAGGCAGGTCAGTGATGATTATTTGTGGCGCTGTCCCTGAAAAAGATCAGTACATTTCCCACTACTTGTATAACATTTCCAATGAACTAAAATTGCATGTCCTCTGCACAGCTTACCATGATTCAAACTTTCGTCAAATAGCCTTATCACTGGCATCAACGCCCCCGCCCCAGGGGAAGGGAGAGCAAGACTGTGGCCGTCTGTTCTGCCTGAAGAGGCGTCCCCTGGGGCAGTGGGGCACGGGTCTCTCCCTGGGATTTTTTTTTTTCTTTAAGATTTTATTTATTTATTTGAGAGAGAGAGAGAGAGAGCACAAGCAGGGGGAGAGGCAGAGGCAGAGGGAGAAGCAGGCTTCCCGCCGAACCGAGAGCCTGATGCGGGGCTCGATCCCAGGACCCTGAGATCATGACCTGAGCTGAAGGCAGACGCTTCACCGACTGAGCCACCCAGGCGCCCCTCTCCCTGGGATTTCATAAGGATCTTGGGCTGCGGGCGTGAGCGGCTCAGTTCTTGCCGCCCAGTCAGGAGGGGCCCCAGCTGCAATGTCTCCGGTCCTGCGGGAGGGGACCCTCAGCATGCGGAGTGCAACACACCTCCCCTCCCAGTCTCCCACGGCAGCTGCAACTGTATATATAAATATCCCCATTAGTACCCTCTCTGTGTTAAGGAATGGGTTGCCCGTGGGGCTGGGAGCCACTCCTCCCCAGCTATGCTCAGCCTCACCGCAGACAGTACCCTGGCCCCACAGTGTGCGTCCCTTGTCCCTCTCCCCAGAGAGTCTCAGAAAACCTCTTCTGGGTGGTGAGCAGTTTGTAAGGGACTTAGGGATTAGGTGAGCAGATGGTTGGTGACATTTAGGGAATGGCTAGGAACACCTTCTCAAGCTTAATGAGAGTCCGGTAATGAATCTTTGTCACAGTTCAGATGAAGCTTGCCATGTCCAGATCCACTGGCCCCCAGCAGGTGGGGGAAGCTGGCCAAGTGTATAGCATCTTCCCTTGGCCTGACTCTTGAATGAGAGAGTTTGACTAAGGTAATGATGGTTTTGGAAAGCCTGGGGCACACCCAAAGGGGGATTGCTATTTCTACAGATCAGGGAGAGGGTTATGTCTTCGTTTTCCACGACAGCAAGGAATTTTGGAACTAAAGAAATCTTTAGGAATAAGAATGACTTCAAGGGGTAGAGAAATCATTGTTGCCACTTCTTGAGGACTTTTTTTTTTTGGTGCCAGTTGCTGTGCTGTTCAATATTGGTCACATCTCATCTCACTTAATCACTGCATCACCTGTTGGTGGAAGATATCATCTCAAGTAATATTCTTTGCGGTTCCACAGCTGCAGGGTGGATTCTGACTTGGAGCTCATGTGTGACTGACCCAGATCTCGAATGACTTGTTTCCACTGATTCTAAAACTAAGGTGATGGTTTCGGCAAGTAGCGAAGGCCTGAGCCTTTGGGCCGCTTTAGAGCTGAAGGCAATGGATGCCAGGGTAGATGCTCTTCTCCACCGCAGAGCTGGGGAGCCTCCTTGACTCCCTTGCCTCCCCACCTTTGACTCCACACTTAGGCTGCCTTCAGTCAAGTGCCCCCCGATTTTGAAATTCTCTTTTATCTTCAAAATCTACTTTACCATAGACCTTGTTCCCTGGTATCGGATTAGAGGAAGTCCCTAACAAATTAATGGCATTGACATGGGATTGAATGAATAAATACTCCATTTTACAAGAGTGTGAAGTTGACCCAAAGGACTGAATTTAATTATGGGTCATCAGATTGCAGGGAAGGCCAGCAGGATGATACTGGAGTACGTCCCTGTGTGTGCCTGTGTGTGTCCCTCTCCATGACCTGTCTGAGCACCCATCATTATTCCTTAAAGGCGCTTATGCAAAAGAGGGACAGACATTGACAAGACAAATAGTCAAACAAACACATCTTTTTTAATTTTTAAGATTTTATTTATTTATTTGAGAGCACAAACAAGGGGAGCAGCAGAGGGAGAGGGAGAAGCAGACTCCCCACTGAGCAGGGAGCCCAACATGGGGCTCAATCCCAGGACCCTGAGATCATGACCTGAGCCGAAAGCAGATGTTTAACCGACTGAGCCACCCAGGTGCCCCAAACAAACACATCTTTGAGTTGAAATCTAATAACCAGAGGTTGAGCACACTGACCAAAGTGGAAATTTCCCTGACAGGAGATCTACCACCTAGAGACATCCAGTGTGGCTTAGATCATTAGCAGGACTGGAAGAATACATTTTCCTCCAAGTTCGCCTGTCCACACTGTTGGGCATTTTCCTCACGCTACACATAGGGGCCAGAAGGCCTGCCGACTTTACCTTCGCTTTTCTGAGGCCTGGTGAAGCGAGACCAAGAGTGCAGCTGAAGATGCTCTAGTGAAAGCTCCAAACACATCATGTTCCCTACCCTAATGGCCAGAAAACCCTTTTAGTGACTTCAGCAGGTTACATGACAGGCAATTAGCATCTATCATCTCCCTTCCTGCTCATGGTAATCTGAGGAGCTAGGTGCTATGTTATTTCTCAGAGAAGTTAAGCTGATTACCTAAGGACACACAGCTAGTAAATTTCAGAGCCAAGATTGGAGTGCACGCATGTCTAATTATAGAACTTGCGTGCTCTTACTCACACAGCGCCCTGGGCTGTCATGATATTTATTGGGGTGGGGCAGGAGATGGAGGAATTTTCGAACATAATTTTTAATATCTTGTTAATTAATGGGATTTAAAAAAAATTTTTTTTAAAGATTTTATTTATTTATTTGAGAGAGAGCACATGAGAGGGGGGAGGGTCAGAGGGAGAAGCAGACTCCCCGCCGAGCAGGGAGCCCGATGCGGGACTCGATCCAGGGACTCCAGGATCATGACCTGAGCCGAAGGCAGTCGCTTAACCAACTGAGCCACCCAGGCGCCCAATTAATGGGATTTTTAAAAATAAGAAAGGGTAGACGAAATCCACTTTATTTTTGTCATCTAAACCCAAATACTTAAAATATTTTGCTGTATTTTCATTCTAGCCCTTCCTTTGCAGAGTTACAATTTTTTATGTATGTATTTTCATAAAGTCTACTGTGTATGCAATTTTTCTGTGTTTTCACTCAACATATCATAGCATTTTCTGTGTTATGTATTTATTTTTGTAATCTGACTTTTTCATTTCTTTTAAAAAATAGCACTGTATTCTTTCTGATTATAAAAGTGGTTCATTTCCCTCTGAAGTGAATTCGAAATTCAGAAAGGCACAAAGAAGATAATAAAGAATGAACTCTAATTTCACCATGCAGAGAGAACCATTTGAATGCTTTTTTTTTCATTTTTAAGACACTTTAAAATATTTTGATATATTTCCTTTCAGTCTTACGTTTCTTTACATAGGCACATATTTTTCTTTCAACAAAATTGGGATCATAATGCACACACAATATTTTGATCAGGCTTTTTTTTCACTTACAATATTATAAATAGTTCCCCGTGTCATTAAAACACCATTTTTAATGCTTGTGTGACACGATGGCATATAAAGAACCATCATTTATTTAACTCATTATCTAATTTTGAATGTTCAGTTTCCAAAAAAATTTTTAAGTACTATTGCAGTAAGTACTTTTTCAAATACAGCTTTTTCCGAATTTCTCCCTTTTTTAAAAGATTTTATTTATTTATTATAGAGAGAGAGCGCACGGGGGGCATGTGAGTGTAGAGAGAGGCAGAGGGAAAGGGAGAGAGAGAATCTCAAGCAGACTCTGCTGAGCTTAGAGCCCAATGCTGGGCTCAATCCCACAGCCCTGAGATCATGACCTGGGCTGAAATTAAGAGTTGGATGCTTAACCAAGTGAGCCACCCAAGCATCCCCTTTTTCCAAATTTCTGATTATTACCTTATTTTTTAATTTATTTTTTAAATATTTTATTTATTTATATGACACACAGAGAGAGAGAGAGCACAAGCCTGGGGAAGAGACAGAGGGAGAGGGAGAAGCCAGACGCTTAATCGACTGAGCTACCCAGGCACCCCTAAGAAAATTTCTTAAAAGACGAAATGCAGGTAAAGTAAGCAAATTAAGTTACTGTGTCATGTGAAATAATTTCATTTTCATTTTTTTTGTGCTCTCAGGTGAGGGATGAAAAGTAGTCAGTGCAGAAATTTCAAATATAACAGAGAGAAGTTGTCATTTACCAAAATTCCAATGTTTTTGTAAAACTTTCATCTATATTACTTATTTTCTTTAGTGACTTTCCCCTAAATTGCTTTATTTTTTTAAATTTTATTATGTTATGTTAATCACCATACATTACATCATTAGTTTTTGATGTAGTGATCCATGATTCATTGTTTGCGTATAACACCCAGTGCTCCATGCAGTATGTGCCCTCTTTAATATCCATCACCAGGCTAACCCATCCCCCCACCCCCCTCCCCTCTAGAACCCTCAGTTTGTTTCTCAGAGTCCATAGTCTCTCATGGTTCGTCTCCCACCCCAGTTCCCCCCCTTCATTTTTCCCTTCCTGCTATCTTCTTCTTCTTCTTCTTTTTTTAACATATAATGTATTATTTGTTTCAGAGGTACAGGTCTGTGATTCAACAGTCTTACACAACAGTCTTACACAAACAGCACTCACCATAGCACATACCCTCCCCAATGTCTATCACCCAGCCACCCCATCCCTCCCACCCCCACCACTCCAGCAACCCTCAGTTTGTTTCCTGAGATTAAGAATTCCTCATATCAGTGAGATCATATGATACACGTCTTTCTCTGATTGACTTATTTCGCTTAGCATAATACCCTCCAGTTCCATCCATGTTGTTGCAAATGGCAAGATTTCATTCCTTTTGATGGCTGCATAATATTCCATTGTATATATATACCACGTCTTCTTTATCCATTCATCTGTTGATGGACATCTTGGCTCTTTCCATAGTTTGGCTATTGTGGACATTGCTGCTATAAACATTGGGGTGCATGTACCCCTTCGGATCCCTACATTTGTATCTTTGAGGTAAATACCCAGTAGTGCAATTGCTGGGTTGTAGGGTAGCTCTATTTTCAACTTTTTGAGGAACCTCCATACTATTTTCCAGAGTGGCCACACCAGCTTGCATTCCCACCAACAATGTAGGAGGGTTCCCCTTTCTCTGCATCCCCGCCAACATCTGTCGTTTCCTGACTTGTTACAAATTTTAGCCATTCTGACTGGTGTGAGGTGGTATCTCATTGAGGTTTTGATTTGGATTTCCCTGATGCCGAGCGATATTGAACACTTTTTCATGTGTCTGTTGGCCATTTGGATGTCTTCTTTGGAAAAATGTCTGTTCATGTCTTCTGCCCATTTCTTGATTGGATCATTTGTTGTTTGGGTGTTGAGTTTGATAAGTTCTTTATAGATTTTGGATACTAGCCCTTTATCTGATATGTCATTTGCAAATATCTTCTCCTAAATTGCTTTAAATAGAATGCATAGGAGGCCAGTGCTTGGACTATGGAGGGCTACATGTACATTTCCCCACTGCATGCCTGGACGGAATGCAACAGAAGCCTAGGACATGGGGAGTTATCTCTTAATAAGATGGTCTTGGGGGGCCCAGGAAGCACCAGATCTGCTTCCACAACTAGGCTAATCTCTTTTCTTGGCCTCCTGTTAGAGGACACCTCCCTGGGCACTTTTGCCTCTGAACACAAGGCAGTATGTGGCTAGTTTAACCCAGGGCGTCCCAGACCCTGTTGTGTATCCACTTCACGGGGGTGAGTGTGTGTGTGTGTGTGTGTGTGTGTGTGTGTGTGTGAGAGAGAGAGAGAGAGAGAGAGAAAATACAGATCCCCAGGCCCAACTGCCCAGATACTTATAAGTGGGGTAGGACTGGCAAATCAGCATAACAACCAGCTTTCTAGGTGATTCTGATGTGACAGATCAGCTTGCCAGCACTCAGCAGCCACTGACAAGTCACAGATTGTATAGATGGGGACAGTGAGTCCAAGCAAGGTTAAATGGATTCACTCAAGGTCGCACAATTGTGTTTTCAGTGAAGATGAACACGACTCTTTGTGTCTTCTGATTTGATGAAAAATGAGGTAGCTGCAAAATTCAACCCATGAATATAGAGGGGCCACCAGATGCGTAGCCTTGCAGGAGAGACAAAACTAGAGAAAGTTCTGGGGGAGGGGAGGAAGGAACAAAGCGTTTTTAACATTTCACTTTGACACTACATGGAACAAACTTTCGCAACTAATTTTGCTTATTTGGCTGACTGGCCTAAAGCCCATTTTGGCCAGCTTTCCCCACCTCACTTTGAACTTCACAGGTTTTATATACTGCAATGGGGTAGAGAAACTGTTGCCAGTAATTATTTGGCATTATTCAATATCAGTGGAATATTTATTAAGATGACATTATGACTAAATGCAGTGTGGTCTCCTGGCTTGGATCCTGGGGTAGGAAAAAAGACATTAGCGGAAAAACTAGGGAAATCTGAATAAAGTCTGTGGTTTAATGAATCATAATTTACTAATGTTAACTTCCTAGTTTTGACAAATTTACCATTGTTATCTAAGATGCTAATATTAGGGGCAACTGGATGACGGGTATATGGGAACTCTCTAACTTCTCCGTAGATATAAATTCACTGCCAAATAAAAAGGTTGTTTAAGAAAGAGGCTCAGGTAAGAACGAACCAGAGCAGTCAATGAAGCAAAGAGAAATTGCTAATCAAAGTACTGATTCCTCCCACACTGGGGGGATAATCCTTTAGGGAGGTGACTGCTTGATTTGATCAGAAAGTTACTTCACAGAAAAAAAGCCCGTTATATCTCAGATGATAACCTGGCTAGGGTGGGGAGGAGAGGATGCTTTGATTTCGGGAAAATCAAATGATGCTTTTCTTCTTTGATAGCACATTCTGTTTGCGCAATTTTCACTGAGGGTAATTGTATTCCATTTAATCAGCAAAAACTGGAATAACATCACGATGGGGTTTGTATACACTAAGCTACAGTGGATAAACAGCTTGAGCTGAAACACAACTGTTACTTGTATGCTTTCTGTAGCGGCAAATATATATTTTAAAGATTTTATTTATTTGACAGAGAGACACAACGAGAGAGGGAACACAAGCAGGGGGAGTGGGAGAGGGAGAAGCAGGCTTCCCACCAAGCAGGGAGCCCGACGTGGGGCTTGATCCCAGGACCCTGGGATCATGACCTGAGCCGAAGGCAGATGCTTAACCATCTGAGCCACCCAGGCGCCCCAGCAGCAAATATTTTTTTAAAAGCAATATTTTGCAAAGGTTAGTCATCTTCATCCGGTCGCGTTGGCTCACCTGGAGGAGGTGCCCTGTAGTCCATATTGTAGGATGCGAGGGGCTTGACCTCATGTCCCCTTCCCACCTTCCTACTATGGTGCCTGAAACATCCCCATAGTTTATTCCTTCATTCAATAAACATGCACTGAGTATGTTAATAATAACAGCTGAAACTTAAGGAATACTTACTATGGGCCAGGTGATATACAGGAATTCTTGTAATTCTCCCAACGACCTCATGAGGCAGGGAGAGTTACTATCTTTGATTCTACAGATGGGGCGAGCAGGGCTCAGACTGCTTGCGGAAGCTGTCAGAGGTCAGACGGGCAGAATGTGGCGGAGCTGGAGGTCGGGCCTGGTTCTGTCCGGCGCTCTGACTGTGGACCGCCGTGGGGAAGGGGCTCGCCGAGGCCTGCCGCGGAGAGGGCATTGTGTCTGGGTACCAGCACGGTGGGCTGGGGTCACCGATGTGAGAGTCAGCCCCACGGGGGCGGTCACCTCCGTCACGACAAAAGCAGACAGCTGTGAGGGGGATGAGAGGGGAGGTGAGGACAGTCTTGGGAAGATGCCAAGCGCAGGCGGCAGGCGATGGAGAAGGGGTTGGTTGGAGAGTAAGCAGAGGCCAGCGGCCGTCAATCCTGGGGGGATACGAAGTGGGGAGAGAATTTCACCAAGTCAGCAGGTGCTTCTCCAGCTGTGCCGGAGACCGGAGAAGAGGCGGTGGCCTTTAGGACGGAGATGGCCGCTTAGGTCATTCGAACGCTCGCCAGGAGCAGGCCAATGGGAGGATTTGAGGGTGGGTGGGGATCAGACCCAGACTCAGGAGTAAGGGATCAGGGGACAGTGAGTAAGGAGAGGAGCCAGGACAGGGCGCGTTGCCCATGGGTTTGGTGGGGAATGGAAGGAGAGGGCTGGTTAGAAGAATTTTTGAGGTTGAGAAGCTCTGGGAAGTGGGGATCCGCTGGAGGCTGGAGACAGTGGTGCTCTGTAAGAAGGGGGCGCATCCCTGAGGCGGCCGGCCCCTGAGCAAGTGGGACACGGCTATCAAAGGCACGCTGGGCACAGGAAGGCGCGAGCGGGGACCCCAGCTGGGGCTGGGAGCATTTGTGGAAAGCTGCTCTTCCCTGAGAGAACTTTCCTTCTGCTTCCTGTTCTGGGCTCCCTTCTTTCTCCCGGTTTCTGCAGAAGACAGGAGGGCTCAGGTGTCACCGAGGTCTGGGGCAGTGTGGTCTCTCAGTGGCTGGGGCGGCCCCCAAGGACACTGCCCCCCCCCCAGGGGGGGAGGGGGCTGCGTCAGTGGGCGGAGTCAAAGACGAACGTCCTTTTGGTTATGATTAGGG
Organism: Neomonachus schauinslandi; assembly: GCF_002201575.2. Lineage (NCBI taxonomy): Eukaryota > Metazoa > Chordata > Mammalia > Carnivora > Phocidae > Neomonachus > Neomonachus schauinslandi. Next base: position 18,023,732 of record NC_058419.1, read on the forward strand.
CCCATTTTGGATCAGCAGGTGCGATTTCACCAAGGGCTTCTGCTGTTAGGCTTTTAGCAACACCGCAGAATGACATTATTCCACTGATCATTAGATTACTTTTCCTAACATCATAATCACGAGCGCATCCCCACATGCGCATCACTCCTCGCTTACGGTAATCAGTTTTAATGACACTCGCTTCGGTTTCTTTCATAAATCACGCATGTTTATGAGATAATGGAGGAGAAACATCTAATTTTGATCTAAGACAAATGAAAATTGAATGCACATGTCTTTCAATGTATTTTTGTTGGCTTGCCATGCCCATTACTTAAAGAGGAAAAAAAAAGTAACTCCTGGCTTCTCTTTTAGAAGGAAATAAGTCAAAAGTTCAGCGGATTTTGAATACCAAAGCACTCTCTGTAATGTACTGTAAGCAAATAACAAATGTAACTCCCTCTGAGTGGGTTTTGCACAAATCACAATTGAATAGAAATCAATGATTGTGAGCAGCATGTGTAATATCCTCCCAATGTGTTAAGGGGGAAGATCTTAATACCACACCCTCTTTACAGGAGCAGAATCAAACTCTGAGCCTGCAGAGTTGTCTGCAGAAAAGAGAATGGCAATTTCTTCCATTCAAAACAACATATATTGAGTCCTACTATGTGCCAGGCGATGTACAGAAATGAATAAAACACACCGAGCAGATGGCATGTTCTAGTTGAGGAAGCAGACATGTATACGAGTTTATTCACTAGATTGTGTTAGGTGTCAGGGTAATGACAATCACAAGGTGAAATGACGTATTAGCTGGTTGTGTGTGTGTACGTGGGTGTGAGTGTGTGTGTGTGTGTGTGTGTGTGTGTGTGTGTGTGTAGAATGGTGGGATTGGGCAGAGGGTCTCAGAGATTGTGTGGTGGTGGTGCTTGAGCTAAGTCTGTACTGATGAACTGGCATCCCCAAGGAAAGAAAAGGAAGAAAGACATCTTGCCAATCTTTCCTCATTTATAGACTGTTCTCACTGCTCTGGGGTTTATCTTTCTGTAAAATTAGGTCCAAATTCAGTGTGGCATGGGAAGCTCTTTAGAATATGGTCCCAGATGGGGGCGCCTGGGTGGCTCAGTCGGTTAAGCATCCGACTCTTGACTTTGACTGAGGTCATGATCTCAGGGTCGTGAAATTGAGCCCTGTGTTGGGCTTTCCCCTCCCCCCATGCTCAGCTGGGAGTCTACTTGACATTCTCTCCCTCTCCCTCTGCCCCTCCCCCTGGTCGCTCTCTCTCTCTTTCTCTAAATAAATAAATATTTTAAAAAATAATAAAATAAAATATGGACCCAGACTACCCATGGGACCCTTTGGGTCACATACTCTGTCTCATTGAATGTTTCTTAGTATTTCCAGAACACACTCACAGTTCCTCTCCTTTGCATGGATGATTCCCATCACCTGCAATGTTCATCACCCTGTTTTCAACTTGGCAAGGTGACCCAGGGCAAGAGGACATTTTAGCAACACCCCACAGAGCTCTCGGAGCTGGTGCAGACACAGGTTGGTGAGCTCAGTGAGCACAGACCACTAGACCACTCTGTCTTCTGACCAACCTGACAGGATGTGGTTCTGCTACCCAGGTCTTTTCCATAGAGAGATGGCTTCTCAACATGCACTCACTTCCATCCGTGGACAGTTTTGAAGCCCTTTGTCTTCAGCCTTCCGAAGCTGACCACTGAGGGAAAATGGAGGTAGAATAACGTTTTTCTTTGTTTTCATCACACCGAGGCAGATTATAGTTTTCTGTTAAGATTACCCCAAACATGGGCGCCTGGGTGGCTCAGTTGGTTAAGCGACTGCCTTCGGCTCAGATCATGATCCTGGAGTCCCTGGATCGAGTCCCGCATCGGGCTTCCTGCTTGGCGGGGAGTCTGCTTCTCCCTCTGACCCTCCCCTCTCTCATGTGCTCTCTCTCATTCTCTCTCTCTCAAACAAATAAATAAAATCTTAAAAAAAAAAAAAGATTACCCCAAACATAAGCCTTATATTTTGTTTCTCTCTTTATCAAAATTGCCTTTGGATAATTAAGGGAAGGTTTGGCCCTCATTATAAAACTAAAATTAAAATAAAAGCAAACCAAAACAAAACCCCTGAAACCTTTCAATCTTTAATCTTGTCCTTTTAAGCCTTTCCTAAATGTATGCAAACCTTTGGACTGAGGCCTATTGCCCTGTCCATTTCAGCTTTAGTTCTAGGTGCCCCATTACTTCTTCCTCAAGGTTTCTTGCAGCAGAACTAGAGCAAAATAAGGTAATTATTACAGAGTTGAAATGATGGGCCTAGAAGAAGAAAACTGGACTAAAACCTTTTGAAGGTATGTTAGTCCCCTTTGTAATAGGTTTTACTGCTATTAAGAATTAGTACACGATGGCTCCCACAATTGGATGAATTACATAAATGCTAGTGTCAACACCAGACATCATTTATAAGAGATATGGAGAAGCATTTTCTGTTTTTAAATGTCCAAATCATTGGGGCGCCTGGGTGGCTCAGTCGTTAAGCGTCTGCCTTCGGCTCAGGTCATGGTCCCGGGGTCCTGGGATCGAGCCCCGCATCGGGCTCCCCGCTCCGCGGGAAGCCTGCTTCTCCCTCTCCCACTCCCCCTGCTTGTGTTCCCTCTCTTGCTGTGTCTCTCTGTCAAATAAATAAATAAAATCTTTAAAAAAAATGTCAAAATCATTTCTCATCTACCAGGTAATAATTTTTCAACTTTCTTTTCACAAATACAGTACATTGTCAGTGCTCCCGAAGTCATAATTGATTTCACAGCTATGGAGCCATGAGAAGCCATGGAACCTCCATTATAACCTAGGACTTGAAGATATGAATAAGATGCCACTTTTCCAAGAACCACAAGATTGATAGATGACTACAGCCGACAGAACTGAACCATGCAGTGACTACATAATCCTGGCTTCAGATGAGTGCCAGATGGCAATGAAGTGGGTCTTAAGTGACCACCAAGGGCTCAAATGAGTTGCTTAGTAAAAAACGTGGTGCTTTCAATTAAATGTCAGAGACGATTACATGGGAAAACAGCAGAGAGCTTCAGAAGTAGGGCAGAAAGATTACATTTCACTAACCTAATACTCTGTTACCAAACTTCCTGTCTTTTGGAGTTTTGACAGCAACTTAGCTCTTCCAGGAAAGCAGGACATTCCACATTCATGAAAAGGCACAATAAAATGGCTTTGGAGTAAATGTCACTTTCCAGATAATCCGTGGGTAAGTTAAGGTCAGAGAAACTTGAAATGGCAGGATTCTTCTGGTTTTGATGTCTCAGCCAATGTTGAGAACCTGTTGAAATTCTCGAACCTTGGCATCATTCTTTTGGTAAAAAGAAAATAAAAATTCCAACAACCATGACTCTTTTTTTAAAAAAAGATTTTATTTATTTATTTGTCAGAGAGAGAGAGTGTGTGAGAGCACACAAGCAGGGGGGAGCAGCAGAAGGGGAGGGAGAAAAGTCTCCCTGCTGAGCAGAGAGCCCAATGCAGCACTCAATCCCGGGACCCTGAGATCATGACCTGAGCCGAAGGCAGATGCTTAACCAACTGAGCCACGCGGGTGCCCCAGCAACCATGACTCTTAACTGCAGAACTGACAAATCCTTTCTTCGCCATTTTCATTGGCTTTGTTTCTCCACCCCCCCCCCCCATCCTTTTGGTCACAGCTTCTTGGTCCAATGCTTAACAGCTATGACAAATTCAGGCTGCCGTCTTTGGACATCATGTACATGACTGGGGTCCCCTGGTGGTTTGGAAGACCCCAGCTGTTTGCCCTCTGAATTTGGTCCAGAAGTTGGGCTAGACCAGCATAGTCCCTCTTCACAGCTAGACCTGCAGAGAAAGCTTGGAAAGAAGCTGTACTTAGGTGGAGCCCAGAGGTTTGTCCACTACCTTCAGAGAAACCAATGAGTAGTTCCTACCATAACCAACCCAGGGCTAGCTGAGGCAAGCTTAAGAAGGAGGGCAAGTTTGTCTTTGTGGTTCCTCTGCCCAACCTTTAAGGACCCCTCATCTTTTCTCTTCTGTATCCTCAGCCCAGATACCATGGAAAGCACCTAAAATTATTGAGATGTACTTCCCAAACTCTTTCAGGGAGCACTAGATCAATGAGATATTAAAAGATGTTGGGGATGCCTGAGTGACTCAGTTGGTTAAACGTCTGCCTTTGACTCAGGTCATGATCTCAGGGTCCTGGGATCGAGCCCTGCATGGGGCTCTCTGCTCAGTGGGGAGCCTGTTCTCCCTCTCCTCCTCCCCCTGCTTGTGTTCTCTCTCTTTCTCTGTCAAAATATATAAATAAAATCTTTAAAAAAAGACATTGGGGCACCTGGCTGGCTCAGTCCGAAGAACAAGCGACTCTTGATCTCGGGGTTGTGGGTTCAAGCCCTATGTTGGATGTAGAAATTACTTAAAAAAATAAATAAGTAAGCTCCTTAATAGGCTTTTTGTGAACAACACACTCCCTGATATGTGTGTATGTTTGGGAAACCCTCTATAATATGCTGTATCCTCCTATGGGATATGTGCAATGCCAATCAGCACTAAAGATTTTTTTTTAAGGTTTTATTTATTTATTTGTCAGAGAGAGAGAGAGCACAAGCAGAGGAGGGGCTGAGGGAGAGGGAGAAGAAGACTCCCCGCTAAGCAAGGAGCCTGATACGGAACTCCATCCCAGGACTCTGGGATCATGACCCGAGCCGAAGGCAAAAGCTCAACCGACTGAGCCACCCAGGCGTCCCAGCACTAAAGACTTTAAGAAGCCTAAAAAAAAATTTTAAGAAGCCCCGCAATTGCAAGTACCTATTTCTTTTATTTAACTCAGCTTTTCCTACATTTATTTGACCACGGAGCACTTCCTTTTATGTTATAGCTGATAATGTATTGTAAAGTCACTATTCTGTGGAGTCAGCTATAGATTAAGAGGAACTTCCCAAAGGACCTGCAAGCATTTTGATGTCACTTGGAAATTTTGTGGGGATTGGCACCTTCCAGCAGATTTGTGATTTCATTTAATTCATCTGTGCACAAACGTAACTTTCTTTCTTTCTCTGTGACTGATCTCAACCTGCTCGCAAGCCCTCATTTCCATGGATGGAGGAAATTATGAAACCTTGCCCCTTTAAGGTGACTCAGTATCTTCTGGCTGAAAACTAAATCACTTAGGGTAATTAATTACTCACTGCTTTTGCATTTCACCTCAGTTCATTCAAAGTTCAATATCAGGGCTGCTCTCAAGAATTTTCTCCTGCACCCCTCCTCCTCCTCCTTCTTTTTCTCCCTTCTTCTGTCTTCCTTCTCCACTTCTTCCTTCTCTCCTCTTCCCCCTCTCCTCTTCCCCTTCCTACTTCTCTTCCTCTTCCCCTGCCTTTTCTTCAGGACTGTGATGTTTCACAGGAAGCAACTCCCCTGGACGGGTGGGTGGTGCTGTCCATATCGCATGGCAGAACAGAGAGTGTCATCGGAAGATCGCCGTATTCTTTGGAGGCATGCGGGGGAATTGTGTCAATTAAAATTTCTTTCTTTTTTTTTGCTTGGGAAAGTATACATTAGAGCTAAAATATTGGAGTGGGTGACTGGGCCCTCTCATTATTCGAGGTAGCTGTAAGAAATAAATAAAAGTCTTTTACAAGTGTGCTTTAATATGGGAAGTAGAGCAAACCCCAGCACACTGAATATTTCATGGATATGAGCCATAATGCTATGCCATTGCACAGAAGTTGAGAAACACATCGTTTTTAATTATTTTCCATTTTATTGTAGGACGCTTTGATCCAGCTTATTTACAAAGGTGGTGAAAAGCCTGTATATCTCAGATGACAGCAGATTGAACAATAGGGAAGGTAGTGGAATTTTTTGTATAAATACAGGTTAAATTAACCCACAGGAACCTGTTATTTATATGATGCGGTATCTGACTTCATGATTCTGTAATATGCCTGCTATTTGTGATCGTATCTGTGTTCTGTGGGGTCATTCAAAAAGTAGGCTAACAAACATGATCTTTTTAAATAATTATTTAAGGAAATTTATTTTTTCTAAACAGGCCAGCTACTACAGCAGGTATTCGACCCATGTTTCATTGCTACCTTTTCACATAATCTACTAGATTCAAATGTCTGCCATTAAGTGGGGAAGAAGTTGCCCACACTATGGGGGGCTCTACTTTTTATTTCTAAAACATATTCCCTCTTTTAACAGATACATTTCATCAACTAAAAATCTAAGAGAACACAATACAAGGGAAGAAAGCAGCTTGTCTCTACAAAATTCAACACGGTATATGGATTTCTGGTGCAGACATGTTTTTGCGTTCACAAACCTGGACAGTTAGCTGGGGCTCATGTGTTTAAAGAAGCAGCACGTGAACTAAGGGTATAGAGAAAGCAAGCCCCACAAGTCCCTCTCATCCCCAGGTGGGCATGTTACCTGTTTAACCAAACCAAATATCGGATAAGGATCCCAATGACTGGGAGCTTCATTACCCATTAGAAAAGCAAAGACTTGGGGGGCCTGGGTGGCTCAGTCAGTTAGGTGTCCAACTCTTGATCTCAGCTCAGGTCTAGATCTCAGGGTCATGAGTTCCGGCCCCATGTTGGGCTCCATGCTGGGAGTGGAGCCTACTTAGAAAAAAAAAAAAATGTTTTTTTAAGAATTAAAAAAAAAAAAGAAAAAAGAAGACTTGAAACTGACTTTCTGAACAATGTTCCTATGTAGAACAATATTTAAGTACTGTTCTAAAAGCTCTGAAGCCTGAGCTGGATCTGATCATCAGCATAGACAGTGTTGACTACCCAGACTTCAGGCTCACTGTGCGCTGGATGCCCATCCCAGTTCTGTAACTGACTGGCTCTGTGAACCTGGCAAGTAATTTAACCCCAGGTTTTTTTTTTTTTAAAGATTTTTATTCTTTATTTGAGAGAGAGTAAAGAGAGAGAGAGTGGGCGAGCACAAGTCGGGGGGAGGGGCAGAGGGAGAGGGAGAAGCAGACTTCTTGCTGAGCAGAGAGCCTGATGCAGGGCTCCATCCCAGGACCCCCGGATCATGACCTGAGCAGATGCTTAACTGACTGAGCCACTCAGGTGCCCCTAACCTCAGTTTTGTTGTTTATAAAATGGGTATGAGAGTAACTGTTTATTGTTGTAAGACCGTATTTAGGTAAGAAATGCAAAGTCCTTAGCCATTATGAATATCTCCATATGTTAGCCAGTGGATGGAGGTAGAGAGTAGCAGGAGAACCTCTAAATCTTATATGTGGATCTTTAATAAAGTCCAGAGCCCAAGGCTACTTTGGGTTGGTCTAGAACCAATACAAACACAAGTTGTTCTGAAGACAGGCCCGGACCTCTTCCTGAGTGAGAAGGCAGTCCCAGGCCTACACATCCAAGAGGACCAGAAACATGAATGACTGAATGGCCCCACTTATTACTGTCTCTGAGAACCTAGAATAATTTTGGACCTGGAGCCCATGCATGGGTTTGGAGTGAGAGCTGAAGACCCCTTGGGTTTGACTGTAAAATGTGTGTTTGTGTTCACTTTTGTCCAGGGAAGTCCCTTGGATTTCATCAGATTTTCAAACCTGGGCTCTTTCATAACCCACCAAAGGTTGGAGAGGGCTGCTCTCGTCTCTTGGAGAATCCTTTGCTTCCTGCCTAGAGACTTTATTGGGAGATCCAGACCTCTTCATCGTTCTTTGCCCCCCCAGGGCCAAAAGCGTCTGTTCAAGCCTAGACCTATTCTCCCCAGTTCTGTTTGTTCTCTTGCATCAACCTTGCTCCCATTTCCAACCTGCCTTTTCAAAAACCTCCCATCCAACTGCAGCATTTTATCCCAACACGTGGCTGATTCTGCTCTTGCGGCTCTGGCTCTGGCAGACTGCTCTCTGCTGCCCCCCCTTGTTCAAACTGACAGGGACCTAGGCGGATTTCTTTCGTGTGGGTAGTACTTGGGCAATCTCCATTGAGAAAAATAGTTGGCTGCCCTGTGGTTCAAGAACGCATTGTGGTGTTGGCTCACCCCCATGGGCATGTAATTACACGCTATATTTCCAGAGCTCCAGAAAAGAGTCCCTTTGCACATGCCTTTGAAATGGAAGATATTCTCCCAGTGCTCGATGCCCAAGACTTTAGACTCAGAACAATCTGTTTTAACTGAAGATTCTGATCTGTGTGCAAATGTACGTGGAGCAAGGAGGATTCCCACTCACTCACACTGTGGTGTGAATGAAGGAGCTGCGGGTGGGTTTTAGGAGGGCACTGAGCCCATGAGTAGGGGTGGTAGGGAAGTGTAGATCCACAGGGGGTCGGGCGAGTGCGGGGAGGCGACTGAACATCAGCTTCGGACTTTCCACTTTTCACAGGGTCCACTTGGACCTGGGTAACCGTTGTAAACATGCTGGAATCCTGAGTGCTTCCGGCTGTCCCTTCACTTTATCCCTGGCAACGAAGGGCAGGGGGAGGAACAAGGGGCTGCTGTTTAACATCCAGCTCTAGCCGCTTTGCTGAGGATAGAGGGGAGGGAGGGATGAACTCATGTCTACTGAGCACCTGCTAGCTGCCAGTTACGAGGCGTGTCCATGGCCACTCAGCATTAGTTCTTGGAGAAGGCTGAAATAACTCCCCGAGCAGAACCAGGGCATGCTGAGAGAGAAGGGAAAGTAAGTCAGAAGAAGAGAGTGAGAACGAGCCAAAAGACAGAAAACAAGCTCACTTAGCCCTCCTGTCCTCTTCATTAGTATCTCCCTCCCAACAGGGAGGGACTCTCCCTGTGAAGCTGAGAATCAGCGTCAGTGACTTCCCCAAGACCCCACAGTAGAGCTGAGTTTGAGTTCTCGTCTGTCTGAGAGAAGCTACACACACCCTCCTTTCTTTTTTAAGGCACATTTTATGGTTCTTTTAAAGTTTATTTATTTTTTCGAGTAATCTCTACACCCAATGTAGGGCTCGAACTCATGACCCTGAGATCAAGAGTTGCATGCTCTACCGACTGAGCCAGCCAGGCCCCCCGCTCCCTCCACACACACTTCTTGTAGCAACATGGCATGTGAAAGGGAGAAAGGGGAGATGTCTAACTTGGCTTGGGTATATCTGCGGGTGGGCATCAGGTACATATATTTCCAGAGGATCCGAAACAGGAAGGGAAACACCTACGGGATAGAGTGTCCCATTCCTCCTTGGCAGCTACCAACAGAGAAAAAAAACTGAAAGGAAAAATGAAGGAAAGAAAGAAATCAAGGCAGCTGGGAAGCATACATTCTGGAGAGCTCAAAAGATAAAAATGATAGTCTGGCTTGGAATTTATCTTAATGAGCAAGACTCAATCAATGGAACGTGACAAATGGGATAATTTAAAGTTCAGGTTATCTTCTTCTGTTTCTTTGTATCGAGGAGAACGGACTTTTTGATCATTTTTTGCCCAGCTGTAATATTCTGCCGCATAAAGAAGATTGAACACCAAATACCACATTAATATGTTATTGGCATCTTTCTTTTTTCATATCCTACATGTTGATTGTAAAACCGTCCAGAGAGACTGATAGCTGTAATATATTACAGTTTCTCAACTTCAAATTAATTTCATAACAGTGCAGTAGAGCCAGATACTTTCTGCTCCAAGAAGTAACTCGAAGTAGGTAATATTCTTTCTCTTGGCTCTTTTGAAACCCCGGGTCTGGCTATTTTCTTTATTGGATAACCTATCTAGGCTTTACTTCCTTATGATCCATTACCTGCTTCAGTAATTACCACCTCCTCTGAAATGTCCAATCCTCCAGCAGGTTGATTGAGTGCCTCTCTGCACTTGCCCCCGGGGTGAGCTCCTCAAAACACAGTAGGAGCAGGGAAACTGCGTGTGAATCCATGTCTCCACAATTCCCATTTCACATCCAGAGTTCCAGCTTGAGTCTGTGGGCCCGTGGAGACACAGCCTAAGCCAATGACCACATGAAAGAACAAGTCAAGGTGATGTCCGATGACTATAAGAGTGTGAGTCCTTCTGTCCCCCAGTCCAAGCTCCCCTGCCTGAACAGAGAGGGTAAGAGCACACTGTTCCTTCTTCATTACTTGGGGTAAGGGGGTGTGAAGAAAGAGACCAGACCTGGCACCTTCTCCCACCTATGAGTCGCAGGATCCTTCCAGCTCTCACAACCAAAGGATCAAAAACGGATTCCACTCTTCCATCTCTTTCCTCTAGAGCTTTGCTCTCCAACATGGTAGCCACCAGCCACATGTGGCCATTTAAATTTGAGTTAAAATTAACTTGAATAACAATGACTTGTAAGTAAATTGGATTACAAGATAATTCCTCAGTCCTGCTAGCCACACTTCAAGTGCTCAGTAGCCCCAGGTAGCTAGTGGCTGTGGTATCAGAGAACACAGATAAAGAATATTTCCATTGTGGCAGAAAGTTCTCTTTGACAACTCTGCTCGAGACCCCAACAGACTCTAGTCTTGAAGGTGGGGAAGCATATTCATTAGTTGTGGTGAGAAGGGAAGATATTTTAGGACAGAATTTGCAGGAACAAATGCTTATTGTTTTGATATGGATTTACAGTGCTCTATGAAGACAGCATTTTTCTCATTTCTCTCAATTTTTGGAGAATTTTCTCAATTCTCAATTTTATAGGCATACCCAGAAAGAATTTAGGGTATTCTAAAAAAAAGTCTGATACAACCATGTGAAGTAAAATAAAAAATGAGGTAGGGGACTTTCAATGGATATAAATGCATAATTAAATCTTTTCCCACATTTAACTTCAGAAAACAATTTTTTTGCAATGTCTTAATTGTTTGATTTAGAAAATAAGATCACTATAACTGTAAAAATAATGTATTATAATTAATAATAATAACTATGTAAAGTTTATATCTTGGGTTAGCATTTATTTGTCCATTTGGCTAATATTTTGAAGCACCTGCTATGTGGCAGGTACTCTTCTAGGCCTTTGGGAATATATCAATACACGAACAATGATCCCTGCCATGCAGAAGCTTATATCCTAGTGGGAGCAGATAGAAAGCAAACAATAACCATCATAAATGCATAAATATGTGGAATATTTGGGAGGGATAAGTTCCATAAGAAAATAGAGCACAGTATGGGATATCCACAGAGCTTGGTGGTAATGTTAGCAGTTCAAGCAGGCGGGGGGGCTAGGCATGTTTTCCTAGATCCTTAGGCAGGATAAAATCTGTATTTTATAGGTGTACAAAATAAATCCCAGGTTGGCCCAAATTCATATATACACACACAATTATATCATAATATGCCTTGGTAAGGATATGCCCAGCAAGGTGCACTCCTACAATATTCATGAGATTGCCTCAGTGGAGGGCAATAGGGCAGTTAATTTGTTGTCCTTGGTCATAGCAACTCCACTTCCAAATTTCTGTGTCAGTCAGGACAGGCTGGGTATTTTGTGGTAAAAGAACTCCAAATGATAAGGAAAAATCTATGTCCTAAGATGGCCGACCGAGCCAGCAAGGGAGTTCTTGCTGCCCCTGCCCCGGGGCTCTTCCGGGTTCTTCTCCCTGTTCTGCTTCCCGCGCGCACCAATCCGGGTCCTTCTCCCTGCCCCACTTCGCGCACGCGCCAAAAGTGCCCAGTATGCGGAAGTAGAAGTGTATAAATTACCCCCTTTGTTTGTGCTCGGGGCTCAGACCTTTGGAGACCACTCTCCTCTGAGCCCGCCGGCATTAAATAAACCTCCTGTCCTCCAAGATCTCCGGGTGCTGCTTGGTTCTTCCGTCGGGCGATCCAGTCCAGGTTCCATAACACAGAAGCTTAGCTCATAACAAAGAAATGTTTATTTCTTATACCTATATACATATGTTCACCCAAAGACCTGTCTCTCACACTATGGATGAATCTCACCAACATAATGTTGAGTGAAAGAAGCCAGACATAAAAGAGTAAATACTGGGGCACCTGGGTGGCTCAGTCAGTTAAGCGTCTGCCTTCGGCTCAGGTCATGATCCCAGGGTCCTGGGATCGAGTCCCGCATTGGGCTCATTGTTCAGTGAGGAGCCTGCTTCTCCCTCTGCCTGTCTTCCCCGTTTGTGTTTCTCTCTCTCTCTCTCTCTGACAAATAAATAAATAAAATTAAAAAAAAAAAAAGGAGTAAATACTGCACGTGGTAGGCAAACATCTAAAACCACCCTCCAAGATTCCGGGAGCCTGGTGTCCATACCTTCCCTAGTCATTCAGTCAAACACAAATCTAGGTAATATGGTAAAGAAATTTTGCAGATTTCATTAAACTCCCACATCAGTGACCCTTAAGAGAGAGATCATGCAGGTGGGCTGGACTTCATTTGATGTGTTCTTTGAAAGCAGAGCATGTTCTTTGGCTGCTTGCGGAAGAGGAAGTCAGAGAGTAGAAGCACGAGGGAGACTGACAGAAGAGAAGTTCGCTGTTGCTGGCTTTCAGGCAAAGGAGGACTCGTGACATGGAGTGCGAAGGGTCTCTGGTCCCTGAGAATGACTCCTGGTCAACCAGCCAGCAAGAAGACAGGGCCTCAGTCCCACAGCTACAAGGCAATGAATTCTGCCAATAATCAGTGAGCTTGGAATTGGAGCTTGAGTCCCGATGAGACCCCAAGCCTGGCTGATACCCCGATTTGAGGCCTTAAAGGCTCTGAGAAGAGAGTCCAGTCGCACACACTATGCCTGGACTTTTGATCTACAGAAACTTGTGAGAGGATAGATTTGTGTTGTTTAAATCCACTGGAGTTCGTGGTAATTTGTTACACGGCAATATGAAACAAATACACTGTGTGATTCGATTTACATAAAGTACAAAAGCAGGCACAACTAATCTATGCTGATATAAGTCAGAATAATGGCCACCATCGGGAGTTTCTTGACGGGGAAGGGGCACAAGAAGGGCTTTTGGGATAATGGTAATATTTCTTGATACAAGTGCTGGTTACATGTGTGTTCAGTATGTGAAAATTCATCATGCTGTGCACTTACCCTGTGTTCACTTTTCCATATGCTTATTTCCATATGCACTCCGATAAAATATTAAAACGCACATTTTGTTTTTTCAAATCCACACTAAACAACACTGTGTATTTTTTTTTAAAGATTTTATTTATTTGAGAGAGAGGGGGAGCATGCACGAGTGGTGATGGGGCATAGGGAGAGGGAGAAGTAGACTCCCTGCTGAATAGGGAGCCAGACTTGGGGCTCTTGGGGCTCAATCCCAGGACCCCAGGATCATGACCCGAGCCGAAGGCAGACGCTTAACCAACCAACTGAGCCACCCAGGTGTCCCGACACTGTGTATTTTTATGTGCATATTCATACATGAACTTGCTTACCAAAAAAGCCCCCCCAACCTACAAAACAAGCTGAAAATAGTAATCACCCCAGGGGAAGAGAATGGGATTGAATGGGGGTCAAGAGAATTTCTGTGTTGTCTATGATATTCAAACAACTTTTATGGAGTTTTCAGTCATCAATTATTTGGGTAATTAAAAACATGAAGGTAGAAGAAATAGTAAAGCATATGGTATAAATCCGATGACTTGTTTGAGCAGAGTAATTCTCGTCTGGAGCACATGGAGACGTTCCCCCAGGATTTGAAGGACACTAAGGACCCAGCCATCTCTCTTGCCTTGTTCAATGACAACGGCTGCCATTTCTTAGATACCTCTTCTCTGCCAGGTCCTGTAAAAGGTGCTTGACATACATTATCTCTCTCTCATTTCTCACACATGTTCTCTGAGATAGTTAATGAGTATCATCCCCATCGTACAGAGGAAGAAACAGGCTCTGGAAGGCTAAGTACTTGCCTAAGGCCACACAGCTAGGAAGGAGCAGAATGGAGATCCCAATCTCGGTCTGACTCCAGGGAGCATGCTCCGTTCCAGACCGTTGCCTGTTCCTCCAATGGTCGTATTGATTATTAGGCTGGTAGAAGTCACCGTATTACGATTCATTCATTCATTTTAAGCTGAGCGTTGGGGAGGGGAATCCTCTGAGCACCTCACACCTTGTTGGAAATGATTGCTCCTCGGGTTACATTCTTCCCCGGTAGGTGCTTCAGGGCACTTTCAGACATGGATGGGGAGTCTGGGAGAGTGGAGTCGACAGAGAAAGGAAGACACTGTGTCCCAGATGGAGTTGGCTTGGACACCTCTCAAAGTTCCTCAGGGGTGGCTGTCTGCTTAGGGTGACTCAGTCTCCTCCCAGGGGCTTGGCTCAGCCTAGCTTCAAGCCACAGACTTTATTATGTGGATTCCAGCTTGCTGTCAATATGATCTCCCTGTATAGACTATATTAATAACCTTGGTGCAAGCACTGCAGACATGGAAAGTGGAATCCAATCCCAGCACAGGAGATTCCAATCCTCAAGACATGGGGGCCAAGCCATCCATCCAATTGCAAAAGACTTACAATGGAGGCAGCTGACTCGAGCCTGGACTTGACTGGGAATGCACTAAATACCAGAGAGGGAGGGGCCTGACACCTGACCTGTGGCCCGGTCAGCAAAGGCACTCAGGTTATGGAGATAAATAGCAGCCCGCAGCACTGACCAGGAGCCTTCGCCGCAGACTTCTGAGAAGGGCAAGGCAGGAAAAAGACCTGCTCAGAGTTCCCCTATTGCTTTGGATTTTGGGGGAGTTCTTACATTATTTTACATGAAGAATGGTCCATAAATATTCCTAAGAGGGACCCCTGCCTTCTCATTTCAGATCTGTTGTGGAGGTATGGGGGTGTGTGGGCATGTGCACAATTCAGCCTGAATCTCCTACCTTCAGTTTGTAAGTATTAGGCGGCAAACTCTGGTATATAATAGAGCACAAAAGAGGTTGGGAGAATAAAAGAACATCTTTGTAGTGAATTTTTTCCATCTTACTAATTCTCCCTCATCGTTTGACCAAATCTGGCTCGATCCGCTATCAAGTTTTTGACGAATTTAGTGTTGAATACAATATTTTTCAGTTGATCTGCAACATGAAATGTCTCCGTTGAGGATGTCATGAAGTGAGCATCTCATGGACGAGAAATCACATCTAGCCGTATTTCCAGATCGCAGCCAACAAGGAAAATGGTCTTGTCCTGCGTTCCGGACTTGCGTCGTCCTGGCCAATTATTGTTGTTGTCATTGTCGTTAGTTTGCCACGGCATCCTAGCGTCTCAGCTGGCCTAAGATTTGTCCTTGATCATAGGGCCAGAAACTGTTCATTTGGTAATTCATTTTCTGGCTCTCTTCCAGAAGACTCTGGAACACCAAATGTCAGTTTCTGCTTCGACTTGTTACCAAACCCCTGGCAAGATCTTGGAGCTAGGGAAACATGTAGGGTGAAATGCAGAGTGTCTTTTATTTTACTTAAACTCTGTCTCTCCTGCTCTCTCTTCTCCCTGCAAAAAGCAGCTTACTGACTGGGTCTAAAAAATCAACTATTTGTTCTCCAACGGGGTTGTGGATGTGGACACAGGCTGTACTGTGCCAGTGAGGCCACACACTGCTCTCCTGATGAAAGACCCCACAATGTCATGCTCTTGGCACCACAGACTGAGGGTGGGATTTGTAGATGGGGAGAGCGAGGACACTTTTTATGCAACCTCATCGACAAGGAGGGGACTGAGTGCGCTAAGCACAAGGAAAAGCTATCAAAACACTTTCTGTCAGCCTAAGTTCCTCTTTCTGGGACCAAGACAAAAAGGAGGGGAGAGTGGATTGACTGGCTTTTCCGGGCCCCTCCAGTGTTCGCTTCTCTGACCAGTTCAGCCCGCTGCGGAGGGTCCTTTGAGCTTTCGCGGCATTCAAAGCAGTGCCACCGACCGGTCAGTCATTCGCTGTCCTCAGGTTCATGCATGTTAGCTGGATTTCCTTGCACTGATGGCAAGTTCTCTGAGAACGTGGGCCAGTCTCTGTTGGAGATTTTGGGGTACCTGGTAGGATGTAATAAGTAGGCAGAAAACAACATTTTTTGGGGGGGGTCATAAATTGTTAGGTAAGGGGAAAACGAATAGCTCTTGAGCACCTACTCTGTGCCAGATCCTTTGTGAGGTGCCTTGCCATTACTTCACGTTGACATGTGTGCTTGGAGGGGGACAAGGCAGAGGCCACTCCGCACAAGCTGTGTGCCCTTAGCCAAGTTCCTTTGGCCCTCAGGGACTCCGTTTCCTCATATATAAAGTGAGGGCAATAACAGCTGCCCCGCCGAGGTGTTGGGAAGGTCCCGTCAGTGTCTGTGAAAGTATTTGGTAAACTGAGAAGCCTTAGACCCAAATATTATTGTTATTGGGCACTATGGGGAATTTTAAAAAACGAAGAAGCCAAGGTTCCAGCCTTCCAGAAAGCTATTGCTTAGTAGAGCAAAGTGCCTCATGACATTTCCAAAAAAAAAATAACAGTATCAGATGATGTGGGTGAAATCCCAAGGTTGTGTATGTGTTGAGTTGCCCAGGCAGCAGCGTCTCCAGCTCCACTTCCCTCTTTATTAACGTTCAGACTCCGCGCCCCTGCCCTCTATGGCCTTCAGTGCTCTCCCAGCACAACAGGCACGCAGGCGCACGCAAGCACGCACGCAGGCACACACACACGCAACACTACACAATCTCTCCCCGACCGGCTCTCCCGCCTAGGATGAGGATTATCGAAGTCTCTTGATACTCATTTTGGGACAGGATCTCTCATACCCTGCAGCTCATGCCCAGACATCCTGGAGCTGGATGAGGATCACTGGGGCATCAGAGTTATTTCAGGCTGTGTGGTTAGACAGAGTTGGGTTCAAGTCCCAGCTCTACTACTTCCTAGCTCTGTGGCTGTAACTCTGAACCGCGGTTTACTTATCTATAAAATAAGTGCAACAAAAGTAACTACCTCATTGGGTTACTGGGAATGCTAATTGAGAGAGGGCATGGAAAGTGTTTAGTCAAGTGCCTGGCACATAATAGGTGTTCAGTTCTTGGCGTTGTTTGCTAAGCATTCTAGGGTCAACCTAAATGAGACATCACCATGGCCAGCCATCCCTGATCACTGTGCAGGGCATCAAAGTTGCCATCTTGGACAGCATGTTGCCTTCCCCTCAACCACCCGTTGCATTTCTAACCCTTGGTTCAGCCCCACCAACCACATTTTGTCTCTTTTCACTGGGGATTTGAATATTGCCTTCTGCTTCAGGTGAATCTTCTATAAGATCATAGCCACAAAGATGACTTTCTTCAGTGGATATGAGTGTGCAAAGTGTGTTTTACCAAGTTTAACTCCCTCCCCCACCGCACACTTCTCTAATGTTGTAGCTTTCTGCATTTTAATGCTGTTCGGTAAAATGTGGATTTTGAAAATATGTGCATACAGAGTAAATCCTTTTACAGGTTTTGCTGTCAAGCCCAGTTTAAGGGCTTTAGTAGCCTCTAGTCTGGCTCTGTCTTATGAAAAATTAATTTTCATGTAGTCTGTGACATGTATGATTTCTCTAATTTTCTCTTTTCCTGGGTTATTCCCTGTCAAAGCTGTTCGAGTGACAAAGAAATCCTTTTCCTGGGAGCAACTTTGGCCTCGAGGCTAGCTGTCTTCAAATCCTTCATGTTGATCTGAGGTATAATTTTTAGCTCTTTATTTTTTTATTCAAAACTAGAGCTCCCATGGAGATCAGTCAGGAAATCAGCAATGGGTGTGTTCTCTTGCCAAGACCCCAGAGCACAAAAACACGTGGGAGACTGAGGGCCAGGCAAGGCTATTCTTGCTTTTTTAAAATTATCATTATTAAAACCTACCTAGGGCTTTTGGGTCAGCTGGAAGTCAGTTTTGACACTGTCCCCCTATCTTTACCATCCAAGTCAGGAGAAGCCCAGAAGGCTTATTTGCACATTTCTGTCTCACCCATACGATCTAATTAAGTTTGCTCCTCATTTAAGTCCTTCTGCTTTTTTGACTCAGCTACTAGCTGGAGGATCATCTTCGGTAGTGCATTTTTGCCAACACAAGGGCTACAGAGTGGTGTCCCTCCCCAGCTCTTCTCATTAGCCAGCACAGCTTAGATCACAGAAAGCTCCCGCTGGGATGGGCCGGCAGGGTCATCCAACGCAGCCCCTCATTTTACCAAGGTCAGCAACTAAATCCCAGAGATGGCAAGCAACTAGCCCAGGGTCACACAGTGAGCCAGAGGCGGAACTGACACTCCAACGTTGTTCTCTTGGCATCCAGCTTGATGCTCTTTCTATTCTGCCACTGAGAGCTGGTGCTGCCGGCCCAGGGCTCAGTGGATGGATGGGCTCGCCCAGCTCTGGCTCCTGCAGGGTGAACACAAAACTGACCTTATTTCTCAATCTGACTGCTGTGGTTTGACCAGCTGGTCAAGTTGAAACTGCTCTGGCCAGATCAACCATGAAGTTTGGAAGGGAACAGGGCTAAAAATTAGTGTTAATAGTGTAGAGTGGGGCTGGTTCTCCATTCACCTCTTTGCTCAGTTTTCCACTCACCTAAAACCCACTTCTGCTCTCCCCCTCAGCATCCCAAGCCTCTCCTCCGTGCTCTGTTATACAGTTGGACTTGGAACAACTTGGGTTTGAGCTGGTCCACTTATATGCACATTTTTTACAGGACAGTACGGTAAATATATTTTCTCTTCCATATGACTTTCTTCATAACATTTTCTTTTCTCCAGCTTAATTTGTTGTACGAATACAGTATAATACATATAACAGGGGCAACCGGCAGGCTCAGTAGGTGGAGCGTGCGACTCTTGATCTCGGGGTTGTGAGTTTGAGCCCCACGTTGGGTGTAGAGATGACTTAAAAAAATAAAATCCTGAAGAAAAATACGTATAACATACAAAATACGTGTTGACCAACTGTTTATGTTATTGGTGAGGCTTCTCGTCGACAGTAGGCTTTTAGTAGTTAAGTGTTGGGGAGTTAAATGTTATATGTGGATTTTTGACTTTGTGTGAGGTCAACGCCTCAAACCCTTGGGTTGTTCAAGGGTCAACAACTGTATGTAGCATCCCATGTTATGTAGTTCATGGTATCTCATTGGAGGGATCATTCATTAGGGCGAAGCTTTGCTATCTTCCTCCTCCCTTGTAAGTGTCTCCGGGGAGGGGTCACGCGTACATCTCCCACTCCTCAATGTGATTAAATGGATCAGAGGCCTTCCTCCTCCATGGGATACAGACCGGGGGGACACTGGAGAGGTAGAGAGAGGTAGGAGAAGAAAAAGGAACATATAAAGAAATGGGATGGGGCGGCAAAGCCACCCTGGGTCACAATTAGGCCTATCGCCCGCCACCCAGGGCCAGTCATTAAATTTGTGTAGGTTGGGGCGCCTGGGTGGCTCAGTCAGTTAAGTGTCTGCCTTCAGTTCAGGTCATGATCCCGGGGTCTTGGGATCAAGCCTGGCAGTGAGCCCCCTGCTCAGTAGGGAGTCTGCTTCTCCCTCTCCCTCTGCTTCCCTCCCCCCTCCCCCCGCTCATGCTCTCTCTCTTTCTCTATCTCAGATAAATAAATAAAATCTTAAAAAAATAAACAAATCTGTGTATGTTATTATTGTGGAAACTATAACAAAGTGCTCGAACCAAAGATACTCCGAGTTAAAAGGGAGAGGAAATGAACATTTACTGAAGATCTACTTTTCCAGAAACTAGACTAAGTGTTCTCAATGGCTGACAACCCAGTGAGGTGGCTGTCACTAGTCCCATTTTCGTGGATAACAAAACTGAGGCCCTGATTAAATCCCAGAGCAACGTCTTCTCCAAATCTCTGCTCTTTCCTCGTTAATAAAAAGCGACTTGAGATTGCATTCCTCTTTACTATGCCCCTAAACCAGCTTCCTGAAGGTACCTGGTCAGGCTGTCTTATAAGGATGTAAACTGAGGCACAAAGAAGTTAAGTGGCTGTCACGGGAGCTGAGTGGAGCCTGCTGCCTATGGTTGCCAAGCCTTGGCTTCCCTAGCTTTCAAGGCCCTGCCTGCATGAACAGATTCTTCCATTCAGCGAGAAGTGAGAATTCCGCTGTTAGAGAAATAGTGGGGATCCCTCCTTGGGGGATGTGTGGTCACTGGTTTGCATGCGTTCACATAGCACCCCGAATGTGTATACAGCAGCCCAGCATTATCCTCCTCTTTTCATTCCTTGAGCCTCAAGTTCTGTAAGGCTAGACAAAGAAAACTCAGTGTTTTGTGGGGCGGGCTATTGACAGTGATGTATCCAACACATCCAACCTGTTTATAATATCAGAGCTGAAATTTCAGAACGGCGCGTTCATTAAGTACTGCTGTTCACTCATTTCGGAGAGACGCATCAAAACAGAAACGAACTGACTTGATAGTTTGCATGCCTTCAATCTTTGTGACAAAAATCGCCTATTATTGAAAGTATGAACGTTCTTGAAAAAAATGAGAGACAGCTGCAGAAACAGGGCGGAAGAGAATGCTCAGGATAAGGGGGGGAAATGCACATTTCCTTAGTGTTTTATGCTCTCTATAAAGACTGCCAGCATTTCTTCAGCTGGAAATTTTCACTGTTTCTGTTCTAATTCGAACAGGGGACCCTGCTGTCACCCGTGTAACACAGGCCCAGAACAAGTCCAGCTGCTGATTGCCTGGTGGGCTCTAACAACTAGATGGAAGGAATCAAGGACTAGCCTCTGGTTACCCCTCCCCCACCACTGACCCCCCCGCGAGGAGGCACTGAGTGTTTGGCAGCACTTTGGCCCTTGAGGAAGACCAGAAATCACGTGACTTAGAAGTCAGGAGCAGAACCGTGCGCTTTGAATCACAGCATCAACTTGGCCTTCTTACAAACAGGGAGCTGAGTCCCGGAGCCAGCAAGTGGCTTCCTCGCTGTGAGTGGCAGGGGCGAGACAAGAACCCAGGTCTCTGGACTCCTGGGCCCGTGTTCTGCCAACTCACCGGGCTGCCCTCTCTGACTCCAGCAACCAAACGGATGTCTGGAAGTGCACTGCTTAGTATGCAAGCCAGGCTGACCTTTATGCTCCCAGAATCCTCAACCTTTTGTGGAAACCGTGGAAGGACAGTTCTGGAAAAATAATGAAAAGCAAAGCACACTGTGGAGACAACCAGGAGCCTGGCTCAGGCTAAAGAGTCCTCCTCACCTTCCAAGTACTGAATCCCAAATATATGCACACATGTAGAAACTCAGGCTGGTTTAAGAAATACTGAGAGGCCTAACCAAAGACCCGATAACCCAGCCTGTTCTCTTCCTCTTTGCCTGCCCCCCACCCTCCTCCCTGCCCCGGAGCTCCAAAATAGGGCTGATTCTAGAGTATTGGGATCTTTGTTATTCAGTTCCTGAGAGGAACCGGCTTCTGGGAGGTGGGCCCAGCCCAGGACTGCAAGAGGCCTTGGAGCTTCCTGCCAAGGCCCAGGCCTGGCCTCAGCAGAACAAGGCTCTGGGGACACACAGGAAGAATTCCCTCTTCTTAGCAGGGAGCCTCTTTGCCCCAGGAGGGGTCCTCAGAGACTTGTGGGGCCCCCACCCCCGGTCCCCTCAAAGACACTTCCTTCCACTTCCAGGAGCCCTGATAAATGAAGAGAGATTCATTTCTTTTTCTTAGAGCATGAGGTGGGTGGAGGAAAGGCTTGTAAAGGCAAATATCCTCCGGCGAGCTATTGTGTGGATTCATTACTAGATCCCAAACCTGGGCTTTACGGCACCATCCTGTCCCTCCTTTATGCTCTGCAACTACCAATCTGACTGCCTCTTTCCCCGAGAGTCAGAGTGTTAAGTGTGTGCGTGTCTGTGTGCACACACCCGCGTGTGTGTGTTCCTTTTCATGACCTGAAAGAGTAAATCCCAATTTTCCCCTGTACTGTTTGCCTTCCCTCCCCACATCTCTACCCGGGGCACTTGCCCCGGTTTCCAATCCCAGAAACTCCAAGTAGTTGCTGGGGGCATGAATGTGTGACCCACCCACTCCAGAACTGTTTTCCCAGGGACCCACCGAATGCCGTTCTAAGAGTGTGAGGGCAGAGAGTCATCATGTGGCACCGCGAGGAGAGCCACCTGCTGGCCCGAAGAGGCCGACTGCTGTGGGTGGCCAACGAGAAATGGGGGGGACAGCCGGCAGGCTGAGCTCCCCGGCCACCCCCAGGGTTTCTCACTCCTCTGACTCACACCCTCACCCATCCTCAGGGGGAGCAGGTAGGTCCCACAAGCCTGCCGGGGCGGCGGTGGGGGGGGGGGGAAGCCGGGGAGCTCTTAGGGAAGCCAAGATGTCTACCTTCCAAGTTGCTGCGTCTGGCTCCTTACATAAGTTTATCGGTTAGAATGTCCCCCTGGAGCCCTGGGACAGGTGGAATGCCTGAAATGCAGGATTCCCCCAAACTCTTCCTGCCTGGAGCCAGACAAAGGTCCCCCAGTGTCCCCGGTAGGTTTGGGGGCACACGGAAGTCCAGCCAGGACTGGAGAAGTATGGGGGGAGGTAAGGGCAGGGGGCACAGCTGTGCGATTGCCCAAGAAGGACCCCTTCCTTAGTTGACCTGTGACTGATTCAGTGGGCACATCCGAGCTGAGGGCAGCAGGTAAACACAGCGCGTAAAACGGCCCAAGGGTCATCCTCACGGTGACCCCGATGGTTAACAAGGAGGAATGAGTCCTATTTTACAGAAGAGGACACTGAGGCTCAGGAGGGGCTAGTGATTATCTGAGGGCTGCCCAGCAAGGATGTGATAGATTCTCAGACCGGTGCTTGCTGCTTCACTGCACAGAGGGATCAAATGTTCTGAGGGAGATACTGGGTGAGCCTGTCCCTGAGGGACCTGTCCCCACCCCCTACTTGTCTCACTGTGCCCCTCTCCCTAGCCCCGACAGCGCTGCTCTGAAACATTGCGCCACCCGTGCCCCCCTCTGCAGCCGTGGGGCTCCATGGCAGAAACATCAGTTCCTGATAGACAGCAAGCCCCACCTGATCAATCAGATGGGAACAGTCTGAGCCCTGAGCTCCCGGGGACCTTGTCCTGAAGGGACATCCCCTCTTTCCTTGCTCATCCTTACATCTGTGGTCCCTACAGCCAAAAAGTGCCTTTTAACACCAGGGCTTGAGGATGGTCTGCACCTATTTATGAGAGGAGGTGGTGTCAGTGTCAGGGAATGGGTTGGATGGTGCCTGGTTTTCTGGGTCTAAACCCCGGGGCTCTGCTGTGTGACCCCGGGCAAACGTCTTTCCCTCTCTGGGCCTCGGTTTCCTCATTTACCACATCATCTTGGATTCGATGGCCCCACTCTGATGTAGTATTTAGTCGTGTATCTTTCCTTCACTAAACCGTATAGGAGTGAAGCCTTCCTGTAGGCACGGGGCTGGATGCCGGGGATTCAGCAAGAAGAGGAGTAAGGGTGAGTCTCCGCTCTGAAAAAGCTCAGATTCCCGTTCTGCAACGTTTTTTTTTTTTTTTTTTTGCTCATGCTTTTCCCTCATGCTGACTTACCTTTTCAGAAAATGCCCCCGCTTCCGCTGGAGAATGGAAATTGGCAAAGAGAGAGGGAAAAGGTCCAATTTGCGCCTTTGCTATTTTAGGGGAGGTTGAAATTGCCAGCCAAAGTGGAGTGATGCGCTCACTGGAGTGACCTCAAGTCCTCCCCAAGACAGGCGGAAACCCAGGTCCTCTGCTTGTGAAGTGGCTCGAGCTCTTAGGCGCGAGGCGTTATTACATAAATTCAAGCTCGCTGCCGATCCTTAGTACCCTGAGTTGCCTGAAGGGGGGAATGGCACTGCCTGCGTGTGCAGCCCGGGCGCTCGGGCCGCCGCTGCAACCGGAGCGAGGAGCGCCCGCCCGCACCACCTGTCCCCGCCGGCATTCCAGAGTAGAGGCCGAATTGGCAGCGAGCCGGCCCGGAGCAGTCGCCGCCTCAGTCCGCGCGGGCCCTCCTAGGGGTGTGTCTCGCGGCTTCAACTCCCAGCCGCTCCTGGACGAGCCCCTAAAGGCGTCTTCCTCCCTGGCGGGAGCCGCGCGCACCCCTCTCTTCGCGCTGCTGCCCCGAGGCCGCCGCAGGCGGATGCACGACCTCAGGAGACGCTGGGACCTGGGCTCCCTCTGCCGGGCCCTGCTCACTCGGGGCCTGGCCGCCCTGGGCCACTCGCTGAAGCACGTGCTCGGTGCGATCTTCTCCAAGATTTTCGGCCCCCTAGCCAGGTACGTTTTAGGCGAAAGCGGGACTCGCGCTCTCGGGCCGGGGCGCGCAGGAGCCGTGCGGGGAGGGAAGGCAGCCGTGAGGGGAAGGAAAGGGCGCAAAGTTCCAGCTGGCCGGTGGCGGCCGGGCTCGGGGGCTCCGGAGGGGCGCGGCGCGCCTTTGGCCACGCTGCGGCTCCCTCCCCGCCGTTCCGCGGGCACCGGCAGCGCAGCGTCTCCGCTCGCTAGTCGGGCTGCCGGCCGACTCGTCCCCCCAGGGGAACTCCGAACGCCCGGCTCGGAGCTCACTCGAGGCGGCCTCCAAGGTGGGCAACGGGGCGCGGGCAAGGGCAGGGCTTCGGGGCGCACGGGGAGGGAGCCCGCGAGTCGGGCGGGCGGGGAGGCGGCGGCGTGCGCGCCCAGGAGACTGGGGGCACAGGCGCCGGGGAGAGTCCGGTGGGCGAAGCGGGACGGGGATGGGAGCCGCCGAGAGTGGAGCGGGACGCGCGGAGGCTCGGACCCGGGGGGAGGGTGTGAGTTGGGGAGTGGGGGCGACCGGGCCAGGCGGCGTCCCGTGGGGACCAGAGCCCGCAACGCGGCTCCGGAGAGCTCCGGCGGAGG